>NW_005841966.1:2459996-2469230 GCF_000455745.1 Alligator sinensis | reverse complement strand
GGAGGCTGAAGAGGTCCGGGGGCCCTAGTCTCTCCTCATAGGGCTTGGCCTGCAAGACAACCATATGAGTGGCCCTTCTCTGGACCCTCTCCAGGTTATCCACATCCCTCTTGAAGTGCGGCACCCAGAATTGCACGCAGTACTCCAACTGCTGTCTGACCAGCACCCGATAGAGGGGAAGTATCACCTCCTTGGATCTATTCGTCATGCATCTGCTGATACACGATAAAGTGCCTTTGGCTTTTCTGATGGCCTCGTTACACTGCCGACTCATGTTCATCTTGGAGTCCACTAGGACTCCAAGATCCCTTTCCATTTCCGTGCCACCAAGCAGGTCATTTCCTAGGCAGTAGGTATGCTGGAAATTTTTCCTCCCTAGGTGCAGCACTTTGCATTTCTCCTTGTTGAATTGCATTCTGTTGTTTTCTGCCCACTTGTCCAACCTGTCCAGGTCTGCTTGTAGTTGTTCCCTGCCCTCTGGCGTGTCCACTTCTCCCCACAGTTCTGTGTCATCTGCAAACTTGGACAGAGTACACTTCACTCCCTTGTCCAAGTCACTGATGAAGATATTGAAGAGTATCGGTCCAAGGACCGAGCCCTGCAGGACCCCACTGCCCACACCCTTCCAGGTCGAAACTGACCCATCCACTGTGACTCTCTGGGTGCGACCCTCTAGCCAATTCACCACCCACCGGACTGTGTAGTCATCCAAGTCACAGCCTCTTAACTTGTTCACCAAGCCTCTTAACTTGTTCATATCTGCAAGGGACTAGGAGGAGAGATTCCGTAAGCATTCAACATGGGTTCATTAGAGGCAGGTCCTGTCAGACCAACCTGGTTGCCTTCTACGACCAGGTCACAAAAGCCCTGGACACAGGTGTCGCAGTGGAAGTCTTTCTGGACTTCAGGAAGGCCTTCTGTCTCTCACCCCATCCTCATAAAAAAAATTAGGCAACTGTGGTGTCGACGCCTATACCGTCAGATGGGTCGCAAATTGGCTGGAGAGCCGCCCCCAGAGAGTGGTGGTGGACGGGTCATTTTTGACCTGGAAGGACATGGGCTGTGGGGTTCCCCAGGGCTTGGTCCTCAGGCCCCCACTGTTCAAAGCCTTCATCGGCGACTTGGACAAGGGGGTGAAAAGCACCCTGTTCAAGTTCACAGATGACACTAAGATGTGGGGAGAAGTGAGCATGGTAGAAGAGGGGGACAGGCTGCAACTAGATCCGGACAGGTTACAGAAGTGGGTGGATGAGAATAGGATGGGTTTCAATACAGACAAGTGCAAGGTATTGCACCTGGGAGGAAAAACCAGCAGCATACCTACAGTCTGGGGAACTCCCTTCTTGTCAGCACAAAGGTAAAAAAGGATCTTGTAGTCACTATTGATTCCAAAATGAACATGGGCCGCCAATGTGGGGACGTAGTCAGGACGGCTAACCGGATCTTGTCATGCAGCCACAGATGCATCACGAGCAGGTCCAAGGAAGTGATCCTCCCCCTCTATGCAACATTGGTCAGGCCACAGTTGGAGTATTGTGTCCAGTTCTGGGTGCCACACTTCAGGAGGGATGTGGACAACATCGAGAGGGTCCATAGAAGGGCCACCCGCATGATCAGGGGGCAGCAGGGTAGGCCCTATAAGGAGAGACTACGGGACCTGAACCTGTTCAGCCTCCTCTAAAGAAGGCTGAGGGGATCTGGTGGCCACCTACAAACTTGCCAAGGGAGACCAGCAGGCAATGGGAGAGTCCCTGTTCCCCCGAGCACTACCGGGAGTTGCAAGGAATAACTCTCATAAGCTGACTGAGAGTAGATTCAGGCTAGACATCAGGAGCCACTACTTCACAGTCAGGGCAGCTAGGATCTGGAACCAACTTCCTAGGGAAGTGGTACTCCCCCCCCACCCTGGGGATCTTCAAAAGGAGGCTAGACAATTACCTAGCTGGGTTCGTTTGACCGCAGCATCCTTTCCTGCCCATGGCAGGGGGTCGGACTTGATGACCTGCTTAGGTCCCTTCCGACCCTACCAATTATGACACTATGAAACTATAAACGCAAGAGGCCTTAAAGTATCTTAGCTTTAAGATTCAGCTAATATTTATCAGTGCAGTTTTTCTGGCTGTGAGTAATCTAGTATAAAATGGAGTTTTCAAGTTTCAGATTTGAGCTTTAAGCTTTGAAAAAATCTCATGTTGGAGTTGAACAAGGAGGTCACTCAGTGGTGTAACAGGAGACAGGAAATGTCTCCCTTAAGATTAGAAGCCAAACTGATACATCTTGACACCCTGTACTCTATTGTCCATTGTGAGCAGCTGAAGACTGTATGGACTAAGCTTTTCAGTCTAACACTATTAGCAAGGTCTCCATCTCATCTCCCGTTGTCTCCAGACAGCTCAATTCCTCAGTCAGAAAAGGTAAGGAGTTGGGACTTGTCCACTGCTGAGATTTTAAAACTCCAGACAGCAGTATTTTGCTGTGTTTGTGAAGAACTGCCTGTGTGAAGTGGAAGATTCATTCAGATTTTGTACAAATGAAAAGGAAAGATGGACCAGAGGTATGAACAGAGGAAATAGAAAATCCTATGTTCTAGTCTGAGTTGGGACATGGACTTTCCCTGTGGCCTTGGGTAAGTCACCTCACCTGCTTACCTATCTGTACAGCAAGGACAGCAGTATCCAGCTGCTGCAGAATAATACTTAGACGAATTTTTTTTTTTTACTACTATGAAGTGTTTTGAATATACAAGCAACTATAAATGTACAGAATTATCATCTGAAAACATTGCTAGACCCTTCCAAAACATAGTTCCTACTATAATGATACTGTATAGTTTGGGATATGCTATCGGGGTGCTTGGGTGGTGGGAGTGGGAAAGAACTTAGCTGTATGAAAGAAGATAAAATATTTAGCAACTTTTTAATTGTATTGACTCAGACACCCAGGTTGCCCAGCGCAATGTTTCATCTTATCGATGTGCTATTACATGAATTGTTTCCTGTTCTACACTCCAAGTGTAGAACACATACATAATAAATTCAGTGGGTCGACTAAGTGATCTTGTCAGCATTTGTTGATTACTTAATTATTGTATCTAGGGCTATTTACCTGCTTTTGTGTCTCTCTCTTTCAAGATATGTGACCCTCAGATATAAAATCTGTGCTAAAAACTTGTTACTACAATTTAACTTATGGATAGCAAGATGGCCCGTCTGTCTTGGAGGAGGACAGGAACACATTTTTTCACACAGGTGTATGCATCTTCAAGATTTTATAGGAGTTGAAAAAATATATACTTATATCTTCTAGTGTGCATCTTCAAAGACTTTATCAAAACAAAACAAACATGACTCTAATTTAAGCAAAATGCTGGAACAGAACAGCTTTTTCTGAATCTGATTTGCTTATAACACTGCATTTTTCTGGTGCCAGACTGAGACTTAGCTTTGGATACTGATAGAAACCATCCCCTCATGCTAGATTAAGCAGTTGAATACATGCCCAAAAAGCCTGGGGTTATTTGGATGAGTAGATGGAGGCATGCAGTGATGATTGAATTTGAATCTGTTATGAGAGCAAGTATTCATTCACTCATTAAATATGGTCCTGAGCAGAAATAACCTAAGCTTATAAATATAGGGTTCTCTGCACAGATGGTTTGGGAGCTGCTGCTATAAAAACTTAGAGAAATTTCTAGACACACATTTTCAGGCCAAAGCAATAGCTAAAACAACTCGCTTTCCAACAACAGGATTCAGATTACTCTTTTGTATCCTTTTTAAAGAAGCTTTTAGGGAACACTTTATTTGTAAGGAAGCTTCTTGAGGTCTGTTACCTTTTAGCTAAGTTTCAAATCCATAATCTTAGTCATAACTATACGTATAACTTAGGCTATTTTTTCTCAGCCACAGATTCTTTCCAGGACTGATAAAGTGGGTCAAGCTCTCCCAGAAACCAGCTTGGCATTCGATTCTGGTATACACCACAGAGAAGCAGCAGGGTTTTGTTTCTTGTTTGCCTTAAAGACCTCTTAATTCACTAGACTTCTCAAAGGAAAATAGGAGGCAGGCTAGTAGTGCTCAGCCCATGCTGGGTTCATTTGTATGCCGATTATACCGTACTGCTCCACTGCCATGGGTTTGTACAGTGCCTTGCCATATTCATTCAGATACTGTGCAAGAAAATTGAGTGGGGTAACATGATGCATCTGAGAGAATGCCAGACTCTCTGCTCTTCAGCCTGTTTTTCTACTGGAGGCAGAAAGTGGTATTGATGCTGGTTTACTGGGAAGAAGGGAGAAGTTATTATGAACTCCTCCTTGAGTCTGAATCTAACAGCTGAGGAGTGAAACGGACTAAAAAGTGCATCTGGGGTGAAATCCTGGCAACACTGAAGTTGGTGACAAAAGATTGTGTGTGTGGAATGTGGAAGAGAGGAAACGTAGAACCAACGCAACACTAAAAACACACCCCAAATAGTTTTCAGTCTCAGAAAACAGAACTGCAAGTAAATGTGTGTCCAACAGCTGTACAGGTGAGCTACTATTTGTATTCTGGCCTACATAGTATAATCCAGATGTAATGGGGGGCCTTTTCAGGGCTAATATCCCTGTGGCACACCCACCTGCTTCTGGGCTAACTGCCCACCTTGATGATAATTAATTGATTGATGTTGATTAAGCAGGAGGCTGCCCATTTCTTGCCCTGATGCCAGGGGGTGCTATCTGCGGCTCTGTTCCTCCCCTACACCGCAGCCCAAGCCTCGCAGATGGCATCCAGATGTTATCAATATCACCAGCCCCACACTGGGCCCCAGAATTCTACTAGGTGAACCCCACTTAAATCCTTCCATACAGGCAGTCTATTCTGCCTTCATTCCCAGCTGCATAGCTCCCTGAGCTGCTCCCCCTTATGGGTGTGGTTCTCCCCCCCCGGGACCTTTGGCTCACTAGCCCTGGCCCACCTCCAGGCCAGGGAGAACCCCAGGCCCTCAGCTCTGGGTGTTCCTCACGGGGGGCCCCCCAGCTCTTTGACCCTTCCGGTCCGGGCCCCAGTATGGACCAGTCAGGGGCATGTCAAGACAGGTTCATGAGTCCATGGCCTGACTCCCTTTCTCTCTGGGGTCCACCTTCTAGACCCTACAAAGGGGTAACCCACCCGGTTGTAGGGCTAGGGGTTATGGCGCCCCGACCCGCCTTTCACTTGGGTGGTAACTGGTCTGGCATTTCCTGGGGGCTCCCACACCACTGACAGCCCCACCAGGCCACCCACTCCCGGCAGGTGCAGTTCTAGGTCGTACCCAGGACCAGGATCCTCCTGACCATGCCCTACAGCTCCTCCCTTACCTCCAGATGATACTAGCAGCCAGGCAATGTTGTTACCTGGCCTCCCAGCAGCAAAATGCTCTGTTTATATGGGCAGCCCTGAATCTAAAATGGCTGGCCTCATCAGGCACCTGCCAGCTGCTGTCTTCTGGCCCTTAAAGTGGCTGGCACCAACAGTGCCCTGCCATACCAGGGCTGTCCACTTGGGCACGTGGCCCCTTCAAAGGGTAAAACTGCAGCTCCCAAGTGGGCACCTCTCCATCCCCTGCTCCTGCTGCCCTCAGAGTCCCTGGGCTTCCCCTCCCGCCTCCAGTTTCTGCTGCCTGCCCCCATGCCCAGGGGTGGGTTTGGGGGGCACAATCCATGGGACCAAGGGATCCCATGTCCAGGAGGCTTAAGGGGACCTGGGGGGCTGGTGCTGCAGGGAGATGCCCACCACAAGGTGTGGAATTGCGGAGGGACCCTGCACAACATGGCGTGAGAGTGTTGGCATGGTGCAACAGGGGATCCTACTCAGCACAGCATGGCACATGTCCCATACAGAACATGGCGGGGGGGGGCGGCAGGCCACATGGTGTGTGGCAGGAGGGCTATGGCCCCCAGCTACTCCCACATTGAACGGCCTTGGTGTAAACAAATATTTCCTAATGAGAATTAGCTCAGGTTCCATAGGGTGTCTGTGACAGTTGCATTTAATACCTGAAAATAATGTGACAGTTTGAAATAGCTTTTTTTTAATCCATTCCTTTTGCAGTTTCTTTTTTTAATGAGCTATGGTGCAATTATGACTGATAAAAATATTAGTCTTCTTAGTATCACACTGAGGTATGAATGAGATGAGAGATGCTGTACAGGAGCAACTAATCCATTCTATAACTCCATGCTGCGTTGATGATCTTTTCTTTAAACTACAGTAGTACCTTCATTTCCAACTTTTACAATGGGAAATTCTCTCTAGCTAATTAGTTGTTTTGACCTCCCAGAGCCTTTGACATTGTCCCAGTCATAAAAACAGACAGCTGTTGTCATTAGCTGGAGGCTTTTAGCATTGAAAAAATCTGTACCACAATAGATGAAGGTGACAAAGCAGGAAAAACTGTTAAAATGACTGAGCAGGCTCAGCTCCCTCAGGGAAAGCAAGGATTAGAAATCCAAAAACTCCTGCAGTTCTTGCTAGTACATGTGCTAAAATCAGAGATTCCTGGGTGGGGGACTGTTTGGAAGGGGAGGGCATTGCCTCCTGATGACATTCTTTTCATCCGCAAATCTCTCTCTCTCTCTCTCCCTCCGCATCTTCCTTTTTGCCCTTCCCTTCAGTCTTTCTTTTTTGTGAGCTCCTATTCCCTCTGTCACCATATATGCATTTCCACAGAACTCTGTCTTGTCTCATTTTCCCCCTTATTTTGGACAGTTGCCTCTGCTTGAACTACCATTTTTAAATGAGACTAAAGTTTCTCTCTCCACACCTAGTCCCCTTCAAGCCCTCTCTACTGTCTGTCTTCTCAACCTTGTCATCACAACCTTGTCATCACCCCCTAGCCAAGTCACTTAGCTTTTTTCCATTCCTTTCCCCCAAGGCTAAGGACAGATATTTTTGAGGACATTGAATTGGGTTCAGAATGACCACCTGATTTTAAACTTTGCTCATCCTGGTGCTACCCTTACACTTGCAGACCCAGTCTCAGTGACCAGCAATCAGTCTAAACCTGTAACTGTACAGAAGTTCTATGTTCACAAACTGGTCTAAAAATTGCATAACCTGGTTTAAGATAAGCCTGGATCTGTGTAGTATCAAACTTATTCAATTTAGGTCAGATCAGTGCATGGAACTTCTGTACACTTTCCCTGAGCGGCCCCAGGGCTGGGAAAACTCAGCCACTGGCCCCAACCCCACGACTGCCTCCGCATCCTGACTTACCTGATATTGGGCATTCCCTAATGCCCCATAATGTCTGTACTTAGCCCAAATGCACAATCGGTCTTCAAATCCTGCTAATTCCTTCTCCACATGATCTTCAAGTTTCCCGATTTTCTTTGTGGCCTCGCAGCTAAGAACAGTTGCTCAGGCCCTCAGTTACTCTAGCCTTGTTCTCACTGTTGACCTGACACCCACATGACCTTATGTGTTGCTTTGACCTTGTTAAAAGTCCAGCAAAACATTCCCTCTGTTGTCACCATGATTTGCTCACCATGTAATTTGCCATTTATGTCTGCTCCATTATGCTGCTTGTCTGCATCTCCTACAACCATTTCAATGTCTTCTTCTATGCTCCCTCATATGTAGAATGTCCTTCCTGAGCTCATCCTTAAAGCCACTTTTCTTTCTTTGCTCAAAGCCCTTGTCTAGGAAGCCTGGAAGAAAAATAAGTTGACTGATTAATGGCAAGTTGAAGGAAATTGGGACTAGTTTATATAACAGTTGTTTTTGGTCGCCGGTGTAGTGCTTCTAACTTCAGCTATGTAGCTATAGCTGACAATCTGCTACAATTAAACAAACAAAACCCCAGCCCAGACTGTATTGCTCTGGTAACACAATATCCTATTGCACTAAGATGTGTCCCCTTGCCAACTATGCAGTTCACTTGCCTGCTGTGCTCCTTTCTCGGCCATCAATTTATCTTTTGGATGCAGGCTGTGAATTGCTTAAAACTGGGGTTGTACCACATTTTCTCTTCGGAAAGCACCTACAGCATCTGGAGATAAACAGCAGGTAAATTACAATTATTCTATGTTAGTAATATTGTTGTCACTTAAGTGGATAAAATATTCTTTTGGAGCTCTGTTGTAATTGATGTGATGATATCACCTTGTTATAAAATGCTGCCAGATTTTGAAATGTAAAAATAAAACTGAAGCCTCAGAACAGAGCAAGGGTAAAAACTTGCATATTCATTGTGGGTCATTACAGTGTCAAATAACAAATCACTTCAAACAGATTTGGTATTCTTAGACTCTGACTTAATATGCTACCAAGAGTGAATGCCAAAGTTAATGAAGACTGTAGCTCTGGAAGTTGTGAAGTCTTCTCTTATTGTCTAAAAGCTTGAAAAATCACAGAGGCAAGGGTAAGGGAGGAGGACAGTGGTCAGGGAAGAAAGATTTCTCATGCATACATCAAAATGGGATGTGTATATTATGGTTACTGGTAGCCGAACAAAATCCTAGTCCTTTTCATTACGAAGAGGAATTTTAATTCTTTCTAACGTGTAAATTATGCATAACATATATAGTAATTATCTGCAATGGCCTAGGCAGTGATACACAATTTACAGAACTAAGGCTAAAAATGCACCTTAGTTTTAAAAATAAAATAATGCACCAGCTTGGAAAACTCACCCACTGATATATAGTAGGCCCATTTCTAGCATAATGACTTCTAAAGGATGAGACTAGCATGTGGTGTTCATTGTTGTGCAGAGGGGAACTGCATGGTAACTACAGACTACTTGTTGTGGGTTTCGTTGGTTTTTTTGTGGGGTTTTTTTTTTAATCAATCCTAGGTAATGGGCAGCTTGTCCAGCCATTTCATTCACTTCTCTGGGTATGTAACAAACTAAAAATAGAATAATTGGTCTTGTGTTTGTGAATAGAACAATTGATGATAAAGTGATTCTGTAGGAATGAAGTGTTGACACCAGCTGTAAGTTAAAATGCTCTTCTGCTACTCTTTTTCTATTACTAAAAGCCTGATCCTTGGAGGGAGGAGTGTCTGCATTGTCTTCACCGGGGATCATAAATGCTTTGCAGTTTTCAGGACTGGTGTTCTCAAGCAGGGCTTTCCACCCAGGGTTTTACTGGCTTCTGAACTCCTGGAAGAGTCTATGCCAAAGAGCTTTTAAAATGTAGGCTTTAGTTTACATTTATGAGAAATTTATGAGAGATTTATGAGAAATTCATACCTCAGAATTTCTGTG
>NW_005841966.1:2459509-2459986 GCF_000455745.1 Alligator sinensis | reverse complement strand
TAAAGAGGAGAAAAAATGGTACTTCACTTGTGGCTGGAGTTTCACGTATGTAGACTTCATTATCACAGTGGCTGCAATTTAGGATACAAATAGAGGCAGCAATAAATATTGCCCCATTAAGCGAGCAATATTTGTTGCATGATCCAGGTGCTCTCAAAATAAAAAGTTACCCCTCCCCTCCGAGGCTGTTCACCTCTATGACCTACATCTGAGCAGCTAGCCAGGTAATCAAAGACTGCAGCATTGAGACAGTGTGTGACAGGAAACCTCCATTTGAAAAGGCTTGGGGAAACTTGTCTTTTACAATGTTCTCTGTTAAAGGGAGGCTGTCAGTTCAAAACCTAGTCACTTTTTAAAAACGAAGTTAAAAGTTGATTCCAATAACCAATCTATCCTGACCCTCCTGCCAGGTTTTTTTGTGCTTTTATAAACATTTTTTCCTGTTAGAGAAAAATACTGTCCTTTGCCTTGTTGCTG
>NW_005841966.1:2449373-2459478 GCF_000455745.1 Alligator sinensis | reverse complement strand
CCCAACATGAAAGAAAAAGGACCGTAGGGAAAATGGGCATGTGCAGAGAACTGTCTAATACAAAAGTTAAATATTGTAGTCCTCCCCCCACCCTTCTAATCTTTCGTTTTTAGTATTCACAAATGACTCAGACTTTCACATGAAAAACCTGAGACTAAACATACAAAACTTGATGCCAAAAGGAATTGTTTGAGAAGGGTATAAGGAAGGATTGGAATAGAAACTGCAACATAACTTTTACAGTCATGAGCACTAAGAATACACAATAATGCTTACATAGAAAAGCAGATTTATATTTTCAAGTTTTGGGGTCTGATCCCGCATCATTGGTTTTGTCACAGCTCTCTACAAAGTTGCTCACAAACTCTTATTTTGAGATGCATATAAAAAATCACATGCTGCTCCTTAAGTTGGTACTTACTAGCAAACAGGCATTTGAACACTGATGATTTGTCAACTGTTGTGTCTTGAGATTGGTTTTAGATACCAACTCTTTCCTTTTGTGACTTCCCCAGTTCTTTTGCATTCAGTGCTCTCCTCTCTCATAGTTCGCTGCCTGAACCCTTTGCTGACAGCACTTGTGTAAATGGTCTCAAACCAATTTTCCTTGCAACAGACGTACTGTTTTTCCTCAGTTTGTTTTCTGTGGGAAAAGGAGTGGGAAGGACAAGTGACATCTTGGTCTTTAAAATACAGTCTGTCAATTAACAGTGATACTTTGCTGTTTGTTGGATAGCAGTCAGGATTAAAATAGGTCCCCCAGTAGAATACAGGAATGTGCAAGTTTCGAGCATTGTCATGCTGGTATTCGTAGTACCATGTTTGTAGCACGGTGCAGGAGACGCGCATACACAGTGCTCCCTGAGGTTCCTGCAAGTACAACGGTACCTAATGATCTCTGTGGCAGAGCTGGTGCCATTGTGCGATCCAACTTACTTTAAAACGTCAATTAGAGCAAACATTGTTGCTGTGGCAGCATATCCTCTAGGGAGAGCAAGTTTGGTCTAGCAGTTAAAACTGGAGACTGGAAGCCAAGATTTCTCATTCCCACCTCTGCCACTGACTCTCAACATGACTGGGGGCAAGCCAGTCAGGTTTTTTCCTACCACGGTTTTCTCATCTTGTCTGTAAAATGAGTAACAGCTACCTCAGAGGCCATCTGAGTACTATTTCAAAACCATTTTGGATCTTTTAGTAAAAGGACATGAGTAGTTGCACGTCTTTAGTTATGGAAAGTCAGGGGGACAGTGTTCTTTGCTGCTAATTACTGGAGACCAGAAGTCTTCTAGACACCCCAAAAAATCACACCAGGTTTCTTCCAGATAGCCTTCATGATGAGTTTGTTTGTGGATTTGAGTCCCTTTTCGGCAGTAATAGCCAGGCAATAGATTCTTATCCTAATTTTAGCCAAAGGGAAAAATGTTTTTTCTTTTCAGTAGCTTTGCTTCTTATTTACGGTGCTGATTCAATTGCACAATTCCCTTCTCATAAAGGTTGCCTCAGCATTTTTACCTAAAATAACTGTATGATCAAGTTCCATTTTAGAAATGGGTCTGAAGCAGCCATTGAGTGAACAGTGGCAAAATAAGAAGTCCATTTCAAAACTAAGACAGGCTTTAATTTATTTTATTACTTGAAGGAAATGATTTCTTCCTTCACCCCGGTCAGTTATCCCCTCACCCTAATCATTTTTTCCATTTCCTGCCTGCCTGTTTTGGCCTTGCTGAAGCCATTTGTCTTTTCCATGAGTGCTGAAATGTTGCTGGTTGAGTAAAGCAACTGCCTTCCTTTTTTTTTGGTGTCTGCCTAAATTTGGCTATCTGTTCCCTCCTTTTTATCTCATTCTCTCCTATTGTCCTGGGCATTCATTCTCCACCACTAAGCCTTTCCCCACGGGCTTCTAGCATCCGATTCTAGTACCATTCTCACTGCCAGCTCCACTAATTTCACATCAGCCCAGATAGGCATTGGAATTGGCTCTCTCTGAAGCCCTAGTACTCAATTTTTCAGGCTGACAAAGATGGTCTCTAAATGAATGCCACATTCACTAGGGGTGCACTGATAGAGATTTTTTGGGCCAATACTTTAAGCTGATTTTTAAGGAGGCATATCGGCTGATACCGATCCAATTTCCGATGCGCAGCCCGGCAGCTCGAAGAGCAATGTCAGGCTGTTTTCAGATAGAAAGCCAAGCCCAGGTAGAGGGCCATGTCCCCTGCTACAGGGGAAGGCAAAATCCCCCTTTGATACAGAGATGGATGAATGAGAGACAGACAGACAGACAGACAAGGAAAAAGCATTTATCTTTCTGCATTTACTCCTCAAAATAGCAGCTACTGTAGGGATGGGTGTGATTAAAGAAGAAATTTGACAGTGGCTACCTAGTTGCTACCAAGCCCAGTGATTCTTAACTAGGGTGTTGGGGCCACAAGATCTGTTAAAGGTTGCCAGAAGGTAATGAGGAGATAATCAAGTAAGTGCAGGCTCTTCTTTGCCTGGCGACTGCCTCACCCACTACTGCCTGGCCCCTCTCCAAGGAAATTAGCACTGTAAGCAGTAAGTTAATTTTTGAAATAGGGTGCCACTTAATTCCCACAAGTTTTGGAGGGGTGCCTTGAGTATAACGTGTGTCTTAAGTGTTGAGGGATGCCTCAGATGTAAAAAGGTTGAGAACCATGACCTAGCCTAAGACCTAGACATAAGATGGCTACTGAGATACTCCTTCATAAAATGTTTCAGAGTTGATGTTCCTTGTTTTTTGGGGGAACATGCCGTTGTATGTGGTAGTGCCTTGGCAAACAGAAATGGTCTACCTGACGAGTTTATTTCAGTTTTTGTTGTTTATTAGCCAAAACTGCTCTCCCCTTGCTTGTTGAAATCCTGTTGAAGTATTTCATGATGCTGAGGAATAGGAAAATATAGACATGCCTATCTGCAAATTTACTTTCTTCCATTGTTAGGTTAGCTCTCATGTTCTGCAGAAGACATTCCTAGTGAAATCAGTTAAAACTGTTTTTCTCATTTAGTCAATTAGAAGGAAAGCTTTCAGCCTGCCAACTTTTTGGTCTCAAAGGAGTCATTGATGGGTCTCAGTTTAACCCCAAACCTGCAAGCAGACTCCAGAGCCCTAGTTGGATTTGTGGACAATCATTACTTAAGAGGGAAATGTTTGGGAAAGCATTGGTTTGTCTTCTCCAAGCCATCTTCGATATATGCAGAATCCTATCTGGGGAAGATTTCATGTTCAGCACACATGCAAGATGAGTTCCAGATGGACACCTTTTAAATAAATCAGAATAAACAAAAAATGGTTCCCAGTTCAAGCTAGGGCAAGTAAAAGCAATATTTGTCACATTTCCAAATATCATTTTTTCTGTTATATTTGGGTGTAAATTAATGCAAGAACTTGGAAAATGTATCCTCCTCCTTTTCCTCCTCCTTTTTAGAGTAGCATACCTGATTCTTCACTTGTAACTTTATAGTCCTGTCATACCTTGTATCACATCACCACTGATGTATGCTGAAGCATGACAAGGGGCAGAGCATGAACCATATAGACGGAAATTTAGGAGACAAACACATAAAAGTTAGTTGGCTGCTAGTGCACTCCTAACCCAATCTGGCTAATAGGGGCATTCAGCAAATACTGCTGAAATATTTTAATTACTACCTCAAAAGCACTTAACAGGCAAGAGACCCTTGAACAGGGTACAGTAGTTCAATAATGCGTATACATTCTTGATTTAGAACTGCACTTTAAAGACAAAAATATTCTCTGGCACCCACATGATGGGTCAGGTAAGGGATGGTTACAGTTGATTATGGATCTGTGTCAATGAAAGTCCTGGAGTACATCTATAAAGAGCTCAGGGTAGGATTATTAACCTTATACAAGACCCAGTGGTAAAAGTAATTGTGTGGCGGTATTGACTGTTCGGCACAATAAGATTTGAGCTTTTTTTTTTTTTCTTTTTCCTACTGCTTTGTAGCTGCTAATTAAGAGCACAGGGCGCTTTCTCTTCTATGGTTGGTAACTTGTTTTACTAAAACTGTTAGCGTCTGCACAGCAAGTAAAGTGTGCATCTTCTCTTTATTTTGCATGGCAATGAATAAAACACCATTGGCGTGAGCTGTAAATCAGTTCGGAATGGTAGTTAGCACACTGAAAAATCTTAGGGGAGTTACATTAGCTTGGTGTATTAAGAATGCACTGGGTTAGACATTTTGTCACTTTGAGGAATATATTTATCAAGGAACATAATCTAAGCACAATATGTAGGGGGCAAAGAAACACAGTAATGGAGGAAGCCGTCAGAGCTGTTAACTTTTGTTATTTCAGAAAGGCAAGCTTATATTATGTTACAGAGTGTAGAAATCTTCTGCAACAGTACAAGGCTGTTTAAAATTGAATGTGAGGATGCTGTGCCATTGCCAACAACATTTGCATGCCAATAATATTTTTCCCCTCTATGTGTTATGTTTTATGGTTTGGTTCACTTGATCAGTGCTGCTGGCTGCTCACCAAATCCTACACTCCAGCCAAATGAAACATCCAAGATGAATCACTGCCAAATTTTGGCTAATGCAGTGTTGGTTTGTTTGGTTTTTTTACAGTTACAATTTACAGAATTTAGCAGGAAGTCATTTACTGATATCCACTGCATCCCTTGGGTTGTTCAAGATGTATTTCATAGAAAAACAGAAACTTTAATCTTGGGCCTGAACCTTTGGCCCAGTTCAGATCCAGGTCTGGATCCAGCCTGTCCTGCTCAGAGCTCTCTTATGTGGGAAGAGTGAGATTTGAAAACTTCTGCTTTGACCTGACTTGCTTAAAGTGCTAATTTAGCCCTGTAACATCTGTTGCCTTTTAGCCAAAAGAATTGCAACAGATAACGTGTCCTTATTTCATGGTGAAGCTCCTGTCAAAGTCACTCCTTTGTCAGAGAGATGGATAAAAAGCATTTTACATATTTTACTTTGTTAAATGAAAACACATTATCTGCAGAAGTAGGAACTGACCACTTATATTATTGTGTCAGGGACATGCTGGTCTGTTATTTATACCCTCGAATTTCAGAACTTATTACTTATAGATTGATTATTGTCATGGAGGACATTGCATACTCAGAGAGCTCTGATTAAAAAAAATAATATGTACCAAAAATAACCAAGTTAAAAGTGAAGGAAGGCCACAAGAATAAACAAGCAGGGCACTTCACTGTTACCCTTCACCTTGCACAGTCATTTAGATGTGCCAAGCAATTGTAGAACATTAAGCTGTCAGAATATTATTCTGTTGCATATACTTTTTTGCTTATTTAAATGATCACTCAAGGAAGGAAGCGACTTTAAATCTTGCATAGCATATATGTTTCTGTTTGAAGAAAGTGACAAGGGAAGCATATTAATTACATACAGCATTTTTAAACAGTACAGATTATGGATTTTTTTTTCCCTTTAAACACTCTCCAGGTTTAGGCATGGCGTTGGCTCTAGTCGTCTTTATTTAGCATGAATATTTGAACTGGCCTTCTAGTTGCTTGTATCTCTTCTTGGAAGTCTTCTTTTTTCTACTTTTGCTTTTGTGTAAATGTTTTACTCTAAATGAAGAATGAAATAGCTGAAAAACTATCACTGGCAGGTAATGAAGAATGAAATAGCTGAAAAACTATCACAGGGAGGGACTTAGTAAGGGAAATTATAGTTATTTGCCCTTCTATAAAACAGTGACTTCATGAAGAGATGGCAACGATCTTAGACCCAGCTCACAGATAGGTTGAGATCAAAATATTCAAAAGCAGCATTATATTCTGTCTTCCTAGTTTTCAAGTGTGGGAGAGAAAATCAGTGCCACCTTGGCAGTTGTTCCCACACATCTTCTTTATAGAGTCCTTCAGTTACAGGGTGCACTTGTGACAGGAGTTAGAGGAGTTTTCCTAGTTCCCTTAGAGTAGGGCTGGAGTATAATGAGCCTATCTTAGTGCCCACCTTGAGACACCTTGTCTTTGGGTTAGAGATGTTGAGGACCCACCATTTTTGTTGATTCTGTCTTGGATTGTAGGTGCCTTCCCTTCTGTGGCATCATGTCCAAGGTTTGTCAAAGGGGGCACCAAACAATGAAGATGCTCAAATAATTATGGCATAAGAGACTTGAAGTTAACATGTGAAAAACCAGATTCTTGAATTCTGATTGAACACACGTTTTTGCAACGTAATTCCGGGTAGCAGAACTCTGGCTCTTAAGCATATTGACTTCATAATCTTCTGTATCACTCTGTCTGTTTTATTACACAGTATCCATGACTAAAAAATGTAATAGAATTTGCATAACAGGTTTGGGAACTAACAAAAAGGGGCAGTAGAATCCTTTGTGATGAATAGGAAAATAATGAAGCCGATGAAAATAAAATGGTGGTAAGTGTGAAGTGCAAGTTCCAAAATATTCCCTGCAGTCCATACTACATTCTAAAGCTATAAAAAGGCTTGGACCAGATTTCCTTTTGTCTCAGTAGAAGTAAGTATATTTTTGGCTGTATATTTCTTCAGCCTTATGCAAAAACAGTTCAGGCTGATGAATGAGATTTTTCAGCAAACTGGTCTGCAGGGAAGAAATAAAATTGTGCAGCAGGGATAGTGATGGAATTATGCTTGATTTCCCAGAAAGTGTTGGTCCTTATTCAGTTTTTTTTAAGTAGTAAAGGAAATTCAAATCTATAACTAACTTGACTAGAGACACCAGCAGAATCTCAGTATGTGCTGACAAAAGAGAATGAAAGAGTCTTGACCCACTGATACAGTAATATGTGAGATCTCTAAAAATGGGGAAGGAGGGTGAATCTATTGTGCCTATTTTTTTTTCTCTCTTTCATGTTTCAGAAAAGGTTTTTATGGGGGTGGGGGGAAAAGTCTGCCTGCTGTACAGGGTGTTAGGGAGGTAAGGGTTATATCTATTTTCATCTTTGTTGTTCATGCTGTGGGAGTGACAACCTAACATTATAAGTCTTTTTAGCCCCGACTTGAAAGGGCAGGAATTTTTTTAGGAAAAAAACTTCTCTTATGCATCTTTTTCCCCCCATAAAGCAGGCATTTAATCTAAAAGGTTTTTAACAACACTAATGTTTTAAACATTCTGATAAAATTATCTTCCCTTCTCATTGGCTTGGGTTTCCATCTTGTACTGCATTATACTCCCCCTAGTTTTCTACCTCTCAAAAGACTCCTACTGAAAAAAAACAGAGTAGTCAAAAGTCTGATATTTCTAATGGGAATTACAGAGAAAAATCTTTTTAGAATAAACAAATACTGGTATATTTTTGGATCTTTTATTTACTTGTATTACTTTTTCATGTAGAAACTCTCCCTTTTCACTTGTAGTTCTCCTCTAAAGGACCCAAACTTATGAGCACTTATTTATTCAATAAAATAGACCTGCCAGATCAGTCCCTAAGTAACTGATAACTAATGACTTGAGTTACTGTTTCATTGATAATATTTCAATCTTGCACTTGAGTCTGGAGAGTGCAAAGCCTTCTCTTGTACATACCTCATCTTTTGTAAAATCCTAAACTTTTGTTTGTCTGTGAGTTTTGTAGTTATGTTTAACCCTCATGGTTACAAAGTTGACTCTGAGAGTAAGCCAGGATAGCTCTACATTTCCTAGCTTTTTGAACCACTCCCCTGGCTCCTAGCTTTTCTAAGCTGCCTTAGGTTAAGTACAGTCAGTCAAAAAGCCCAAAGCTGAATTGATTCGATCTTTTCAGGTTAATCTAAGCTGCATAGATTGAACCAGTAAGCAAGTGAGCAGACATTCAGTTTTGATTCCAGAAATGCAGCCAACATGCCTGCAATGCCCCAGGCCAAAAGCCAGAAAGCGCTAGAGCACACCTCCCTGCTCAGCTGGGGCAGACAGCTTGGGCCAAGGCTAACCTGCCCACCCTGTAAGGGAGGAGGAGGTTGCAGGGAAGGTGCAAAGTAACTTGGGATGCTGGAGGCCTGTGAGTTGACTTGAATCTGGAGGTGTTCTGGGACAGAAGTTCAATAAACTGATTTAACCAAAATCAGTTAAGTCTGATACTACATCCATCCAGGTTTATCTAAAACAGTTTTGGCTATTTTAAAAGCGGTTTATGTACACTGAACTTCTTTTTTGTTACAGATTTGAACCGGTTTCCGATCACTTCTACCAGTTTCTATGTAATTTCTGTCTGTAGCTTAGAATGAAAGTTGACTAGTCCTGTAAATTTGCACGGTCAGTGCAGACTTATGAGGACAGCAGGGAAACGGACAAGAAGCAGGTCATTCTAGTTCCTGCCTTTTCTGCTGAACATAATTTAGCCTAACTGCTGCAGCAGCATGAAGTTGCTACTACACTGCAGAACTGTGAACATTCATTGAGGGGAATGATTCAAAAGCAGAGCCTAGGGAAAGGTTAGAGTAGTGGAGATCTATCCTCCCACTCTTGCAGCTGCCAGAAGGTTCTGAGATGAAACAAATATAGAGACAGACAGAGAGAGTCTTGCAGCAGCCAGAGCAAGCTGTGGGAGGCTTCGTTTTGATTAGAAACCTCATTGCTGGGGGCTGGTAGGTTGAAGGGATTTCCCAGACAGAATCTGAAGGTATAAACTGGTTTAGGAACCAGCACCTTCCTCTTGTCCAGTACCTCAAAAGCAGGAGGAATGATTGCCATCTAACCTCAGAAATATAGTATCAGTCAGTTTGGGAGTGTCTTTTGTATCAGCCTTGATTTAGTCCTCTGGCTATTAAGTGTCAAAATTCCTAAAATATCTGTGTGCAATATTTGTAGGAGCTATGTGTGTGTTGGAGGGGAGGGGTTGGTTGAGAATTTTTGGAGAGGAAAAGGAGGATTGAATGGAATACCAGAGTTTATAAAATTATAGTGCTGTATTGAGTGAGGCAATGGGGACTGGAGGGAGATGGGGAGAGGAAAGACAGAAGATTAGGAGACAGAGAACAAAATGTAGGTACTAGTGTAAGTAGGGGTCAGGTAAAATAATAAATGCACTAAAGACAAGTCAGGAAAATATACACTATAAAAGAAGTGGAATGAAGCCAGAATGGTGGGGAGGGCAGGGAGAGAAGGTTTGAACATAAAATTGGTTTACTCTTCCAACTAGATACAACACATTACATCTAGGCAGTGATTTGTGGGAAGGGAACTTGTTATAGACATGGCTGCTTGTTATAGATGTGTTATAGACAGGGCTGCTTCCTCTTCCTGCTGCTTCTGAGTTCTCTGGGATTTACAGTCCAGAATTGCAGCAGTAGGACTGTGTGGTTGCTCATCATTTCCTCTTCCTGCTTCCAGTTGCCTCTGAGATTTGTAGTCCACAGTCACAGCCAGCAGTAAGTTTTTAGGAGGGTGGGGCGGCTCTGTACTCAGGGGATGGTAAGTTTAATCCCCCTGCTCCCCTCCCGGCCCAAGACCCCAGCAGGGGTTTGCCTGGGGGGACAGTCCCTGTCTCTCTTCCCCCCCACCTCCCCAAAAGCCCTTCTCTGCTGGAGCAGACAGCACAGCCCAGCCCAAGAATGGAAAGCATGCTGGATGCTGGGGGATTCTGATTCAACATGAACCAGAAAGGGGTCTAGGACAGAAGTTTCATAAACCAGTTTGGCCCAAATCAGTTAAATCTGATACTACATTCAATAAAGTTTATCTTAAAACAGTTTTAGCCATTTTGAAACTCGTTTATGTGCACTGAACTTCTGTTCTGTTACAGGTTTAAACCAGTTTCTGATGACTGAAAGTGGTCTATGCATAACTTCTGTCCCTAGCCTCAATAGCAGTGTTAGCATACAGCACTAAAATGGACTTCAAAGCGGCAGGAAATCCCGGGTCGTGCAAACACAAATGCAATTGTGTTGGCGCAAACGGGAAATTTCGTTTTGTGTACACATGCCCAATGAGCAAAATGGCACAGGCATTCACTAAAAGTAAAGGAATGATATGGGCCTATTATGTTTTATTTTATGACTTTTATATATAGCAACTTTTCATCCAAAAGAATCTCAAACGTCTTTACAAACCATTGTGTTGGAACAGCCTGTTGCTGAAATTCAGCCACCTCTGAGTAAAATCATTGTTGTG
>NW_005841966.1:2439300-2449342 GCF_000455745.1 Alligator sinensis | reverse complement strand
TCAGCAGGGTAGAACAGGAAATGAGTAAGAATATCATATCAAGTTTAGTCTCTAGGGGAAATTATGGTAGAGGAGAGTAATCATGTAAATTGAGGATTAGCTGTAACAGCAAGGTTAATACCCCTGTTCTTCTGAAAGTGCCATGCTCTTTGACCGTCAGGAGTGAAGACCTGAAACAGAACTTTGCCCCTTATACTTTACAAAAGTAACCCTGCTTCTTGCTCTACTGAGGGGTGAGGGTTTCCCATCCAGCCACTAATTCAGTCCATCTTGCAAGTTCAGATAAGTTTAAACAAGAGATGCTTTGAGCTTATGTTAATACAATTAAAACAAATGTTTTAAGATTATGACCTGCAGTTTCATATATGTATTTCTCGAAAAAGGTGATGTAGAAGATTTTGAAATTGCATGGGATACCCTGAGTTTGATTTTCAACCAAGAATTCCAACAAGGAATTTTCTTGCCATGGGACTCGCCTGAACATTGGTATAAGAGGCTGCTCCTTAAATAGCAACTCTAGCATTGAAGATGTAATGTAGGAGGAAAAAACTAGGGAGGGAACATAGCTGATTACTACTTACCTGTGCTTATCCTTTATGGTCCATTTGAGTGGAAAAAAACACCAGAGCAGTCCTCTCCTTCAGACATGCACACATTTGCTTAGGGGTTGGGAGCTAGTTTTCTGAGGCCTATCCCCATGCCAGCCAGAGCTCGGCCATAGAAATGAATTTAACTCCATATGAAGAAGTAAAACAAGTTTATTGTCTTACAGTGAAAAAGAAAAAAAAAGTTTATATAGTCCAAGAAAAAAGATTTACAAAGGCAACATACTTCATTAGCACAACACAACTGAGTAGTTTTCAAGACCGTCACAATGGACAAGACAAAATACCAGCTCAGCACATATTCATTCTATTGCGGGAACATACACTTCAGAGCTTGGCATCTAGGTCATGCAGCTGTAGGTACCTTATATAAGTTACTACCATCTATGCTGGCTCAGCTTCTAGATTATAGGGAAGATAGCAGACGGGAAAGCGAAGTCTGCAGTCCCAATGCACAAACTCACTTTCTACTGTAATTTGCTTGTTTATGAAACTCAGGTAGATAAACACATTCAGCTGCCATGTTCCATGCAGTCTTTTTCTATTTAGGGTGTCATGGCTTGCAGTGCCTCCATTAGAAGGTTTTGGAGCTTTTTCCTTTCAGAAAGAGGCAGTGAAAAGATAGTGCCCAATTATAAATGCATATTTATTTTTCAGGATGAGTTTATAATCTCCAATTTACCTTTGTGATCTACAGCATCTAGCAAGGTAGGACCCAACTGGGACTGCAGCTACTTTAGTTAAAATACTAGGTACCAGTAACCTGTTCCAGAATATGTCATGAAGATTATCTTTTTTTTCCCTTGGGCATTTTTGGAGAAGAAGTGTATACAGAGATTGAGGCTTTGAAATGAAGTGTAGAATTTACATATATCTGTTGCTCAAACTGGACAATTTGATTTTATTATGAGTTGGAGTAACTGGACCACTATTTGTGCAACAAATTCAGTAAGGTTTGATATTTTAAATGATTTATAAAACACTTCGGGCATGTGGAAAGGGTGCTTTTTGTTTCTGTTAGAAATGAAAATGAATGAATGTTATGTCTTCTGTTGTAAGAAATGCACTTATTCCCTAGGCCAGAGAGTGCTGCAGTTGTCTCTCTCCTTTTTATGGCAGTCTTGCCAGCAGTGCCACAAAGCAGCGTTCTTAATGGATGTCACACGTCTAACCCTTTCAGCTGAAAGAAAAATTGCAGTGTTAATGGATAGCATGAGATGGGGCTTTGCATGCAGAAGCGGGGACCTTCAGAATAGGATGGTGGGCAGCTGTAAACACTTAGATGACTGTGACCCCACAAGCAGGATGAAAATCTACAAAGATGGAAAGCCATTCAAAACTATCTCTACTAAAATAATACAACAGTATAACAGACTTCTTAATCTTTCCTTTCCCTCTTACAGTAAATGCTGGTTTAATTTGCTGCTCGAAGGGGAATGCAAATAATGGCGAATTATCCAGTAGTGAACAATTAGCAGCAACTGATCCTGAGGGCAAGGATACAAATTGAAACAATGGCAAATTAAACCATAGGGTGGAATAGTCCTGCAAGCAAATTAACCAGAGTGTACTGTATGCTTGCAGCACAGAGACCTTCTAGGTTCTGGATGGATGCATCTAACTTGTATTAACGTTAAAGGCAATTATGCTCCCAATCAGATTAATGTGCTCCGTTGTTGCATCATTCAGATCCTTTTTGAAGCCCATATAACAAAGTGCATTGAGGTATTAGGCAAGACATCTGTGAGTTAAAAATGGTAGAGTAGCTTGTGTAGCAATTAGACTTTATGTTTGAAATGCTTGTGTTTGTTGGAAAAGCAAAGTAGCCTATTGGTTGCTCTCTAATTTGTTCCATTTGAGGAGCTTCAGGGGAACACGTTTACATGCGGTAATCTTTATGTGCATTATGTGTTCAAGCAGTCATTGCAAATGTCTTGGGTAACTGTGTTTTCCCAACATTAAGGTGCTTTTTATTTATAATAAGCCAGCACGAAAAATATTTAGAGAGACCAGGGAAAAAGATATTTTGGGGCGGTTGGGCTTTTTTTAGTTCACTTACTTAACAGGGTACACAAAAGTGCCTGTTGTATAATCTCCATTCAGTCCAGTTAATATTTAAAGGAAAGGAAAAAGAGTGAATCAAAACTGAGGTCTAAAATCTGGTCTATCTTGATTTGCCTTAAATTACAGTGATTTTCAAATAGTAAATATGTGACTGATTTGGGCAGAGTAACAGATTTTAAGTCAATACATTTGTTCTTTTTAAAAGACTTTCTTATGCTTAGAAATAGAAAAGCACCAAATTAAGTGGAAAACATGTAATACACAATATGCAAAGCTAATCTGTGAAGAGAACCTATTTAGGAGGAGCAGAAATTACTTTTATAAGAAGCCTATTAAGGGTTGAAATCTCAATACAAAATGTTCGTGTCAAAATTAAAGATGCGCTGTGAAAGTATATGTAGTGTCTTTGTAAAACAGAATTGTAATTTGCAGTACTTGTGGTATTCACAATTTCAAGAGGGAAGAGCAGAGAGATAAATATTAATGGTATATGGCATGTGTATAAATGCCACACAGTTGTTGCCTACACTCAAGCAGATTAAAATTTCTGTTGCCATGTACTGGCTGTCCCTATCTGCACAGCTGTAAAAGAGACCATGTTAAACATATCTTTAAACGGGGGCGGGGTGCAAACTGGCTAGATAGGGTGGCCATCATAGAGGACAGTCTGGTTTTTTGCTACTCTGTCCCCTGTTCTCTATTGATACGACACCCAATGAGAAAAACAGAGGACATAAAGGCATTGTGTTTCGTATCAGTAGAGGATAGAGGACAACCAGACTGTCCTCTATGATGCCCACCGTAAGGCTAGATGTTTAGTTCACAACCTCTCCATATAATCAAGTTTATTTTTCTGCAAATTCAGTTTAATTTAGGCATGAAATATTTTGTTGCAGAGCTGTCAGTGAAAAATTTAAATCCAGCTTTTCAAGGTGCATTTTCCAA
This sequence comes from Alligator sinensis, assembly GCF_000455745.1. Lineage (NCBI taxonomy): Eukaryota > Metazoa > Chordata > Crocodylia > Alligatoridae > Alligator > Alligator sinensis. The sequence continues at coordinate 2,445,728 of NW_005841966.1, read as the reverse complement.
TTTTTAACTTTCTGTCACTCCATATTTTTGGCTACCTGAATCCATGCCATGGGCTCAGCAGTGTCAAGAGAATCCACTTTGACTTGGTTATCAGACCTGTGAAAGAAGGGTGAGGGAAATTCTTCCAGTAAAATGTCATGCAGTCATACTAAATTAGGTCCTCTTTTTTTCTATCCCAACATAATGCCAGATTATGGGGATAATATAGGGTGTTATCATGTTATAACAAAAGACAAAGTCAACAGTGGCTGTTCTACATCTGCTTGATTTTTTGTTGAGTTGGCACCTATGTGTGCTGTTACGTGAGTATGGTAAAGATATCCATAGCCCTATGGAAAAGTGAAATTACACAAAATGAACTGAAGACATTTGGGGAAAAGTCCTTTTTTCACATAGCTCTACATAAATATAACTTCATACAGGTGCGCACATAGAGTATTTCTGGTTTTGTTTGGATTTTTCAGACAATCTGTTGAGTATTTTTCATTTTGGCTTTTCACAAAGTTAAACAAAACTGCTCTGAGCTTTGCCCAAACACTTGAACTTGCTGGTTAAAAAGTAGTGCCCAAAATGCAGTCCTTTCCTCCATGTGGCTTTTGGAAACCTTAATTGCAATTGGAAAGCAATTTCTGTAATTTTATGGAAAGTGCAAGGCAGAATTACTGTTTATATTTATTGCTGTGATTTTAAATAAGCTTTTTGTAGTAATCTGAGAAGGAAGGTAAAAGTGTAAGCAAGCAAATAAGGTTCTAGATATTTGGTTTTTATTTCTAAATTATGTAAGTTGAGTGCTGCATTACTACTGCTGAGGTGATCCTTCATCAGTCTCGGTCCCATCAAAACCATTCAAAGCTCTGGACATGCTGATAAAACTGAATGTAGTCGTAAAATAAGATGCTAACTAGACATTAAAAAGCTGTGTATCTGTCATGCGAATATACTGTTGACCCAGTTCAACCTATGAAACTAATGTTTTGTCAGGATTTCCAGACAGAAAAGCAAGTACCATGCTGTATATCAGCCTTCCTACAGATTTTAATTGTGTATTATTTGTGTGTTTGTACACACAACTCTAAGTTCCTAAAGATAATTAGGAAAGTAAAAAGCCAGTTGAGGAGCTAGCTTTCAGGGATGTCCTTAAATATTCTGTCAGTTTAAAAAGGGTTACCGCAAAAATCCTGTTCTTACATCTGCTACTTATGGATAAGGTCAGGTCACAGTCAAACATTCCCCGGTGGGGGGGCCTTAAAATCTTGTGACTGAATTACTGACATCATAGTCTGCTTCTTTCACATGTTTGTCAGGAGCTCTTTTACCAAAATATTTTTCTGCAAATCGACCGTGTTGTTTCATTTCTCCATATTGAAGTAATGTGTGCTGAAATCAAGTGCCAAGAACGTAGGTTTAGTCCTCCCAGACTACGTTTTGTCTTCACTTGGATTTGATTTTAAAGCCAGAAGAGATCCCTCTGATCACCTGCTCTGAAATTCTACGTAAAACAGGCTGTAAAATTTCACCCACAAATTTGTGCAACGGAAGGAACTGTTTTTCCCTGCTACATGAGTAAATACTCTTGGGCCCAGTGAGTTGTGGTTGAACCAGAGCAGGTCTCTGAGAGATTCAATCTTGAGTTGAACGTTCCAAGCGATGGAGAATCTACCGCATGCCTTGGTAATCTAGGCCTAAGGCTGCTTATCTTCACTCTCATAATTGTGCTGCTTGTTTCCAATTAAAATTTTTCCCATCTTCAGCTTCTGGCCATTGGATCTTGTTATGTTATTATTTGTTGTGTTAAAGGGTTTTTTAATGTCAGATATAACCTTCCTGTGTAGGTACTTTTAATCACCTCCTGGTCTACTCTCTAGGACCTCTAATTAGAGATAGCTTTCCCCCCAAGCCAGACCAATAGTTGGGTGGAAGTGTTACAATGGGGAATCTTTGAGCCATTGGTTGTAGCAGTAAGAGCCCCATTTGAGCAAAGCAGGATAAGTATGTTAAGTCAATTCTGCGGCTCATCTCTTCAATTTTTTTCATGGCACGTCTTTTTCAACTCTTAAATTCTCAGGAAGATATGTAACTTCTAATTCTGCCTAATTCTGCCTTCTAATTCTGCCTCTCAGCTTAGGCTGAGAAGGTAAAAAGACGTGCATGTGCAAAACAACAATGTTAAGACAAATTGTTCGAAAAGGCAAGAGAGCTGTGGGTACTCAACAACTCTGAAAATTGGGCCACTTAATCAATGTATGGATGGTACATTTACCTATACATGTCTAACTTTAGGTATCTATCTTTGACAATGTGGTCTGAATACTTTATGAAGGACTATTTTATAGCTATACTTTTGCTTATTAAATTTAAGCTTTGTCAGCCTTCTTAGAAACCTCATGACAAATTACTGACAGTATTTTGAGAATTAATTTTTTTTTTTTATTCCATGAGGATGTGTGTCTGAAGCAACGATAAGTTCCTTTTTATTATCAAATGTAGAAATATTGATGTAGCAAACACTGGCTTCCTGTGTGCTGGGCTGTGTGCAGGCAACTAACTTTGTCATTGCCACTGCAGCTAATGGGGGAAGAAAGGAGGAAGTGGTGTTTCCATGTTAGTGCAACACAAATTGGTGCCCAGCAGAATTCTCCATTGTAATCGCAGTGCTATGGGGAGACCAGAGTTTAAGCTGACCACAGAGATCTGGCAGTTGGGACTTGTACTGTAAGTCTTTTATACTCCGAGGGAACATTTTATGTCAGCCTTGAAGAATGTCCTTTCTACTGAGGGATCCAGAAACCCTAAAAACGTTGCTGTATTGCCAGCTATACAACAGCTGCCATGGAGGAGTGGTTGTATAAAGCTAGAAAACGATATAGCCCTTCTCATCCAGGAGGGCCCCTTTCAAGAAGATGGAGCCCCATAGTTACACTCCCTACCCTCAGGTGGCAACCTGGTTACTTCACTGATGGAAACTTTGCATTGTGTCTTAGCCATCGCTCTAAAACACTTACCCCTGTGGTATTTAAATGGTATTCAAAATGACTGGCGAGCCAGGACAGCAAAAGGACAGAGCTGGCTTTTTTTTCTGCCTCTTGCATAATCAGCCAGATTGTTACCTGAGTTCTTATTGCTGACCTTCAGCGCTATGGAGGTGTGCTAGTCACTCCATTGTTGTGGCTCTATTTTAAGTATAATTTTTCTGACTCCTCATGTCCAAATAAATAGTTAAAAAATGTGGTATCTGCTTAAAGACTAGTACGTGAGGTTTGTGTCCACATTAGAGTTTATTTCATACGTTTAAATAAATCTAGTGAGAGAGTGTAAGTTTTGAGATGCTGAAAATGTAAGCACAGACTATGTGTATGTGTTGACAGTGGAGGGGCACAACTCTGTGCTGCCGCTGCCACCACCACCCTCACTGCTGCTGGGTGCTGGCTCCAGCCAAACTGCAGCCATGCACCCCACTGTCGGCACAGAGATCTGGGGGGAGGCACATGCCCTCCCATGCGTTGTCTATGAATACAAATGTGTACCAGGCTCCAAAAAGCTATAAAAATGTGTTGGCATAAAATAACATGAAAACCAAATGAAGCACAGGACTGGAATTTAACTGATTACACTGTACATGTACAATTATTAGAATTTACTATTTGTATTCCACTAATGCAAAAAGTTTCCAAATCCATTCTGCTAGGCACCATATCGGTATAAATATAAAGCAAAAAAAAGTCCCTTCCCTGAAGAGCATACCAAGTGCAAGACTAGAAATGACTTCTTGCAACACACAGGCAGGGGAGGGGCCAGAGATAACAATGAAATGATTCAGATCAGCATGATAAGAGACAGGAAAGAACCAGGAAAGAAATTGTAGACCCACTAAATTCAATAGTGGGTGCAGTTCTGCCATTGAATTTAATAAAGTCAGAGTTTCATTGAAGCTGCCTAACTGTGGTGGATCTTTTCTTGGTATTGCAGCAGAAGTGAATTTTAAACAGGGATTTGAAGGAAAACTTGCAGTTTCGGGGACGCTGGAGAAAGCACAAAGGTAAATGGGTGAAAATTTGACAAATGGAGCAATTGGATTGGTATCACTGCTAGAGCAAATATGTGGATTAATATCTCTTATCATGTAGAAGGTGATATGGTAGGAAGTGGGAGGGTAGGCCAGTGAAAGGGCTTTAAAAGTAAAGCTATATTCGCTTCTTGGCCTCTTGAAGGCTCAGATCAAGTGTATGATCAGTTAGAGGAGGGGGATCCAGTACAGGGATGTAAAGTCGAGGCGAATGGTTGAAGCTGAGTGTTTAAGTGACTAAGTGGATGCAAAATGAGGAGGGCATGGGTATGAATTAACTGTGTAAATGGAGAAAAAGGGCTGCTGCTCAGAGTGGTTATGTAGGAAAAAGCTGAAGAATGTAGATAACGTCCAGATGCATGGATCTAAAGACAGAGCAGTCAAACACAATGCCCAAACTGCAGGGCTGACTCCTAGACAGGATGTTGTTGTCCACTCTGACTGTAAAAGGCAAGGGGAAAAGAGTGCAACCTCAATTCAAGATTAAAACTTTGAAAGTGATTATCGTTTAGGGAAGTGATGTCAGAGTAACATCATCTCAGATTGCCTTAAGCTCACGTGGCTGGTTCTTTCTTTCCATTCTTCTGACCAACCTGTGTCCAAGGAATTATGACACTAAGGCAGTCTCAGTCTCATTAGAGTCAAGCCACCCCTCTGAAAATGCCAGCTCTTAGCTTTCACTCAGTGGAAAATGAATAGAGTAATTCTTCTGTTGCAAAGAACTCAAAGAGTGCAGTAAGTCTGAATGGTGTTGATTCCTATTTGAAATCCCTTTGTTTATCTTGTGAGTTGTGTAGGCATGTGCACACATAACCATACTAATATTACGCAATACCCTGCAGCATCCTTAAAAGAAACTTATGGCATACCAGGATGCTGTGACACCATGGTTGATAATCACTGAAGTAAAGGCTGCTAGAGAAAAAGGAGGAGCTGAATGCTTAATCTGGAGGACTGGGTCTGGCCTAATCTGCAAGGCTGGGGAGCTTTTGTTTATTCCACTTCTTTTTTTTTTTTTTTGCATTGCCTTGTTTGGTTTGTGTTTATAAAAACTCTCCTGCCAATCCTATCTCACAGTTTGTTGCTGGGGTAGGTTTCTGCTTACTCATCCCTCTAGCTGGAGGCGTAAAATACCTGTCCCCTTTCAGGTGCTGGTCACCTTGGACACAACTGCAACAGGCCAGCTGCACTTTGCAACATGAAGAGCTTGCTTGCATAGGGTGACCTTACATCCCAGATTTGGGGACAGTCCCAGATTTCATAGGCTGTTCTGGCCAGTTGGTGTACGTTGAAGCAAGAGTCCTGGATTCAGTTGCCACAGGCAGAGGCTGTGCTGCCTCCTGCAGTATCTGGGCCAGCTCCTGTTGAACACTGGCTGCAAGGGTGGAGGGGTGGGGAGGCGGCTGGGCTGGGCATTGCTCCTCAGCCAGGATGGCTGCCCACCACTGGCAGCCTCATGCCCTGCTGCTGTGGGTGGCGGGGCCAGGCAGCAGCTAGTGGTGGTGGGGAAGGGCCACTTCCAGCCAGGTCCAGGGGAGGGAGACTGGCCACAGGCCTCCATGCTGTCTCACCCTGCCCTGCCATCAGGGCTCCTGGGAGTCGCAGGGTTAGGAAGGGGAGGTGTTTTGCACATGGGGGGGGGGGAGGGGGGCGGTGTCCCAGTCCCAGTCCCAGATTTCCTTACCCCATCCCAGATTCCCTTAATAATATGCTTACACTACCTCCATGGGGCAGGCAGGAGCGCTGCTGTGAACAGGTCCTGCCTGTTCATTCACACACTCCAAATCCTGGGAATGAGGCATCCTAGCCAGTTTAGAGCAGCCCTGAACCCATGCCGGTAAGCATGCCTGAAACAGCCTAAGAGTGGCTCTGTGTACATGCACAGAGTGTGCGTAGAGTGAGATCGAGTGGGTGGATGTATTTCTTGGCGGCCCTCCTTGGCACAGCACAGAGGTTGTATAGACATGCCTTGAGTTACCACACTCCTTGCAGCTTAAGAAAACTGTTGGCAACACACAAGCCTTTCTGTTTGTCTTGCATTTTATTGCTATGTGTCCTGGGATGCAATTATTTAAAAATGTAAATGTCTAAAATTAAAAATAGCATTCTTTTTGTTAATAGCAGCCATCTGGAGGACAAGCAAAAATAAACACTTTGTATATGTAATTGGGTCAAATAGCCATTAATCCATACATACGGCTAATTTTTTTTTGTAAAGAAGATTGTAAAGGTAAAGGAAGGTAAAGAAAATTGCATAAAGGGCACAACAATTGTAATAATGGTTTACGAAACTGATTGGTTTTAGGTCTAGAAATAAATAGCTCTTATTAATAGATCAGAACTCTTACCAGTAAGGGATGGAAAC
>NW_005841966.1:2419052-2439290 GCF_000455745.1 Alligator sinensis | reverse complement strand
CCCTAGCTCACTCCCAACTCAATCACCACCCGGGAACTAAAGGAAAGGAAATGCAGCTTTGAGATAAAGTAACCATTGTATCTACATTTACAGATCACTAGCATGGGCCAAAAGAGCCAGAATGATTTGTCTGCATAGCATTTTTTTAACCAAAGATTCCAGAAAGTTGATTAAAAACAAAGAAACAAAAAAACCCTGGGTCCAGATCACGTTCTGTACACTGTTGGTAGACCCAGGGAACTGGCAATATTTTCCTATTCATCATTTTCCCAGAGGTGGTGGGAAAACAAATTGTGTGGTCAAAAACATAGCTTAAGAAATAAAACCTGGCAGTTTTTTTTTTTACAAAGGTGGGTTTTTTTCTGTTTTTGCTGGAAATTGAAATTTTGGGAACCCATGAATAGTTTCAGTGAAGAAAAAACTGGAGGAAATAATGTTTAAAAATAAAACTTCTCAATTTCTTTCCTGTTTTGGCACTTTTGTTTTCAAATTGACCTTAATTGGAAAAAAAAAAAAGACAAAAAGATTAAAGGAGGGGTTTTTTTGCTCCCTTAAGGATCAAGCAACTTTGAAAGCAAAACAGAATGTTTCAGTCCTATATGGAAATTTCCATGTGGTTTCATTTTGCTAAAAAAAAAATTATATTTTGGTTTAACTAGACCCTTCTTGATAGCGGAACCAAAAATCTATTATTCATCCAGCTCTACTCAGAAGGTGATCACAGATATGAAAGGATCTGAACCATTCACTGAAAGGCTGAACTAAGCATCTACATTAAACAATAGTTGGGGGAGACTGTGGGAGAGAAAATGGCAGCGTAGGTCTTTCCTGGTAGGGGGTGTATACTTGAGTGAAAATAACCAACATGTCAATAAACTACATTGAGGTGCACCACTCAAGAGGATGAGTCAGTGGTCTTTACATGACTGTTTTTCTGTTCATAGGAGGAAGTGGTTTAGTGAAATGTGGTTACTGTAATCCTCTTTTTGCCTACACAGCATCTAAATTGCAATGCTTTAGATCTATGAAGTTGGAGGGGAAAGAACAGAGGTGGGTAGGGTATGCACTATCATCCCCCATCTTGGAAATAGAGAGCCTGTGGTACAGAGATACTGAAGTGAATACAAGTCAGTAGGATATCCAAGGATGATCTGACCACAGAAAAGCAATTCCACATGACAATCGCAGAGCGTTTTTTGGTTTGTTTTCCAGGCACTACAATATTTTAATAACTCAGATCACATGGCTAAGTTAAAAATAACTAAGTCACCAGAAAAGTCACCCTTCCATTAAAATTGTATCCGAAAGGAAGAGAGTAAGTTTCAGAGTACTTACAGGTCCTATACTTTCCAGTAGCCTTCTTCTCCAAAAAAAGAGCAACCAAATAAATGCCACTTTAATATGATTAAACATCCCAGTTTGGTTTGAGATGCATTCACTCCCGCTGTTAATTATGAGGTTCTAAATAGTGTTTGGCAAAATGAAGTTCAGACTCTAAAGTCATGCTGCAGATTTAAAAAAGATTCATTTACACCATTTCATGTATGAAGACAAATAGTAAATTTTCATGTATTGTAAGAATGTGCCCAGTACATCAGCATGTGGAGCTTCCTCAGTAGAACAACTGGAGAACTCCCTGTTATATGTGATATGACAACACATAAATGTAAATTCAAACATGTACTACTTTGCAGAAGCTGCTTTGCAGCTGTTGTCCAGGACAAACTGTTGAAGCTCACTCAGAAATAATAAGCTCCTGTACAGCAGCAGATGTGTATGTATGTCTTTGTGTAGAAAAAACAGAGAAGGCTTAATGGAATTTACTCGTTGGAAGAATAGACAACTCATTGCACTTAGGATCTGACTATCAAGAACACATTTGCTTTTTGGGAGGAAAGCAAAATTGAAAAATTTTGCAATTCAGTTTCATGTAATGAAATTGCAAACTTTCATTAGCAGAAATCTACTGCTGACAAGACTTTAAACTTGACCCATTTTAACTTGTAGGTTATCACTGTAATGCTGTACCTGCTAATAAAATTCAGAAAAAATATTTGGGATATATTCAGGTTACTTTGACATGAAAAAAATCACTGTATTCCTGATTTATTTCAAAGAGGTCCCAGAAGAATTTGTGTTAATTAAGTCCCAAACACATTTTTTTAAAAAAGAAATAAAAACCTAGCTGAAGAAAATTATTATTTATTTTAAAATGAGAGATTAACTGGTTTAGATCCATGAACCATTTTTATTCATTTCTTATTCTAGCAAAGAAAAATTGAGACAAATCATTGGATCTAAGAACTTGGGTTTTTTTTCCGTTTAAAAAATTGTAAAACGTGTAAGCTTTTCTGTCTGGGAAACCTTTTATTCTTTGTGTTTTGATTGCTACTAAGTCTGATTCTCAATTTATGTGCACAGCAGAAATCAGTTATACTACCATGCTACTGCATATCACTTTTATCCACAACTTTTTACTGTGATCATTTCTCAAAATAAAGCAACGAATGACTTGCACAAACATTTCATCCTTGTGAAGATTCCAAAGTGATCTCCCCAGCCGTTGTGTTGGCAATACCTTCTGTTTGTCCTATGAAATTGGTCAGTTGAGCAACATGACTCCTTCATCCAACGCCCATGCCCTTTTCAAGGTGACAACCTGAAGACTTTCACCTTACATGTAGTTGCACAGACTTTCATCATGTTCCCCCTCCCACCCTCCCTGGAGTGTCTGTGTACACACTTGAAAAGGTGGGATGGCCACCATATTCTGTTCTGATAGCAGTTCTTTCAGATAGGATGAAAGATGTACTAATGCCAACTAGATAAAAGATCTACCAATACCAAGTAGTCCTTCAGTAAATAGACTGGAGTCTCTTATAAACTAAAATTTGGATCTGAGGTTAGGCAAGGATACTTTGGGTTGATTACATGTATAACCAATCAAAAAGGTGGTAGTTTTCATTAATGTGTGTGTGAACAATTGGAAAATATCTTGTTTCATTTTTCCACCCATTCATATTTTTAATTCAATATTTAGATGAAAATTATTTTTTTTTTAAAGTGCAGTGAGGAAAACCTTCCATTTTTAATCCTTCAACTTTCTTTTTCTATTTTTTTCTTCCAAAGCTAAAATCATTTTTTTAAATTGAAATTTTACATTTTGAATCTGTCAAAAAACAAGCAAGCAAACAAAAACAAAAACTCCCACACCATACCCCGCCCTGTCCCCGTCCCCGTCCCCCCCTTTTTTTTGGTTGAATAGACTTTTCTGTTGAAAAAAGCAATCAGCTTGTAATTAGACAGTTGACTGCCCAGACCAGTCCTGTTTGAGTGGATGCAGACACTGGGCAGTGAGTGAGAATAAAGGGATGAAGTGTATTTTGGGGATGATAGTAAACCGAAGCTTTTTGCAGTAACCAACCAATCTGTCATTGTATTATTTCAGATAGATGGAGTTTTCACTAGAATTTCTTGAAACTCTCTGAATCGATGAATCTCTGGGGATAAACCAAAAGAATTCACCCCTGCCAAAAGGGAGGCAGGAAAAACCCAGATCTTTGATTGTGGTAGTCAGACCAGGTTAAGTACTGTGCTGCTGGTATCTCCATTTGAGCTGATGATTTAGAAGAGTGGCGCTCAACCTTCCAGCTCATTGGGCCAGATGACTACTGTGGGGCTGCTCTGTGGGCCAGATCCCATGGGCAGAGTCAGTCTGGACCAGATATGGCTGAGTAGCAACCCTGGACTGGCATGCAGGGCAGTGTCCTCCAGCCCATAGGACTCCCCGTGGGTCTGGAAATCTGTCAGCAGGAGAGATGAGACAATTAATGCTGCCTCCTCCCCCTCACTGACAAATTCCCAGATATGTGGGGAGCCCTGAGGGTCAATTAACAACCTAGTAGGATGGAGATCGATCACCTTGGTTTATGCATTTATGCTGCACAGGTAGGTCTAGAGATCATGTGGAAGAAAAATCCTGTGGTTGCTGTGATAGACTATATCGCTGGGCCAAGACTTTATGTCTATGCGAGTTTCTATGAATGGGGAATTTTGAAGTCTCCAGTATCAGACATTGACAATAACTTCATTAGCAGTATGGAGAAGCTAGAACCCTTCCTACACCTTGGAGTCCTACATTTATTTCCCCATGTGGACTGGTGCTTAAAATGAATGGATTTGACTCTGTCCATCTTCAAAGTTGGGGCTCTCTTGTCTCTGAGGCAAATAATATGACTATTTCACTAGTTTACGATCTCTGGAAGCCTGCCAGGAGTAATCTCTACTGAATCAGTACTGGTGGAGTCATTGCTCAGTTTTTGAAGTGAGGCACTTCAGCTGAGATGAGATTATGAAAAATGTTGTTTTTCTAAGAAATACTGTCTCACTGATCAGCATAAATCTAAGTCTCATATGTCTGACTATCAGAGAAATGGAGATGCAAAGTAAAAAGAGTAGGTAGAAGTAAGTGCTTGTTACTTTATCTTTGTCTGCCAGGGATCTGTTCTCTTTGTATCCCTTGTCTGCTGGGTGAGGAAGTCAAAAACATTTGTAATACTTACCCTCCAGATTATATCCTTCCTTTTTATTGCTGAATTCTAAGGGCAGACTATTCTTTTCTAACCATATTGTTGGCCAGTGTTATCATAGTTGGCATGAGAGGGACTCATTTAAGGCCACAGAGAGAGAGAGAGAGGCAGAAGCTGCCTTAAAGCAATTGCTATAGAGCTGGCGATTGTCAGAATGTTAGGGAAGTAGCAATGCTAAGTAAGCAATTATTCCCTACAGGTTTGGGAAGATGCCAGTAGGCCCTTCTAGCCCTGTGCCTCAACGTGTTATTCCTATGCCTGGCTGTTATGGCTTTTTATTTATATATATTCGGTAATGACATGGAGTCATGACTGCCGACTCTTTCAGCCTCAGTGGGGCTTGTGAGAGTCACAAGATGCATGCAATAGCCATGAGACCTTCATTGCCTAATATATTTATTATGGAAGGAAAATAAATGCATAAACTTTCTGCGCTTATAAAGCAAGTTTAATATTACAACAATTCAAAGTATTCTACTTCTGGCAGTTTATCGGTAGTTAAGATACGAAAATTCACCATATGACAGCCTGTGATGGGATTATATCCTTCATTTTAACCTTTACCTGGTAATCGGGATAGAACATTTGAGTAGTGACTGCTGCTCTTATCATGGCTGCCTTCAGCAGTCCAGTTCCCTCCATATGATCCCTTATGGAGTGGCAATATTTACAGTGTACTTCTGGCACTGAAGAATCACATACTTCTCTGGTTGGCACTGTGGGAACTTGGGAGGGAGGTGCAGTGGCCAGGGAAAAGGTCTGGTCATAGTCAAGATTATGATAGTAGCACTGATGATAGATGCAGCTTTTATTTTAATAGTAACTGCAGCTGCTTGCCCTTTCTACTGACTTTGGGGTTTTTTAATAGACTTCCAGCCAGCATCTCTAGCTGCAGGTGCAAAGTTGCACTCTCACACAACTAGCTTCCTAATCAGATTATTTCTGGACAAACCCAGAATGCAGATCAGGTTTCATCATCTTTAATAATCAGATGCATTGAAACTCTTCATTAAACTGCCATCAATGAAGCAGGAGTAGAGGAGATAACTTCAGTTTTCACTTGACATGAGATATGTTTCTTTTTACATCATCAAAACAGATCCCTTGTATCCCAGTTGTAAGCTTTATTTTTTAATGCTTACCTCTGGAGGGGCAACGGAGAGGATGAGGTCATAGCTACAAGTGTGTACCATCTTAATGTCTTTATTGCCCCCTCCATCAGAGCAGGAGCCCCCTGAGACTGTTCAGTGCAATAGTGCTTTGACTATGTTGCGGAAGATTTTAAATCAGACAGGAGATTGGTGTTTTGAGCCCGTCTTCCAGTTGGTATAGATCAGCCCTACACCATTGAAGTTGATCACATTATACTTGTTTACCTTGGCTAAGGATTTGGCACAGAATTTCATTCTGTTAACTTAATAATAATATTTTGTAAAAGTCTTTGACAACATAAACCACAGTGTAAGGATAAAATATTCTTATTCATAATGCTGTGCTGGCAGCTGCAGTTGACAAGCAAAGATTTTATTTGTGGGGCTTGCTTGGCATTTGTTTGCTAGTAGTGAGAGGGAAAAAAATAGCAGCATATTTTACATTTGCCATATTAAAATTTATGGGGGCAGTGTTGTTTTCCTATTGCCAAATGCTTTATAAGCCCTGGTTAGTTGAAAACTGGTAGATCATTATTGTCATTAGTAGCAAAGGGGGGAGGTAATTGGTTTTGTGAAGTGTTTTAAAAAATCATAACGGTGGCACAAGGTCAGGGTTGCTTGTTTACCGATAAGCTTTAGGCTATTCATGAAAAAGGATTCAATTCATTTTCCTATAAAATGCTGTAAAATAAAAGCCAGAACAGTTAGTGTTTATATACAAATTTAGCAAATACACAAGGCCACATTTAAACGTTCCAGTATTGACAGTCATCATATTGTTTTCACACTGATATTGCATTACAGCTCTATCCCTTGAGATGTTGTGACCATTAAACTACTCTTTAGGATTTGTGCTCCTTTGAACCCTGATCTCTATAAACCAAAAATAAAAAAAAAATAATCCATATGCAGATGGAGCAGTCTAGAGACCTCTGTCTTCCAGGGCCCTGTTTTCAAAATTATCTAGCTAAACATTCTGGAGCAAGATCATGCTGCTTGCATCATTGCCTTTCTGTAGCATGCACAAGTAATAGCAATTCCTAACCTTGCAGTTTTATTTCAGATTATTTTTTATAGGAATTTGCTTTAGAATTACATGATATATTGTTTCCCAAGACAAATCCTGAAATGAGCCCCTGTAGTGGTCAGATGCAAGGAACAGGCACTTTTCAGACACTGTTGAAGGTGAAGCCTGAGGGGCCCAGTATACGGCTTCTGCGAAGGAGGGAAGGAAAATCACCATAGGGGAACATCCCCCAGCCCTCTCATACCTAATTCACTCCTGCTCATAGTTGTACTTGATGCCCCACCTTAGAATCATAGAAAATGAGGGTTGGAAGTGTCCTCTGGAGGTCGCCTAGTGCAGCCCCCTGCTCAGAGCAGGACCGATTCCAGCTATATCGTCCCAGGCAAGGCTTTCTCTACCAAGGTCTTAAAAACCTCCAAGGATGGAGAGTCCACAACCTCTCTGGGTAACCTGCTGCAGTGCTTTACTACCCTCCTAGTGAGAGAGGTATTTCTAATATCTAACCTAAATTTCCCTTGCTGCAACTTGAAACCATGGCTCCTTGTTCTGTTAACAAGGAGCTCCTTGTCCAGCACTCCTGTTATTAGGGAATCCTCCTCAACCATAAGGAAGTTTTTCCCATGAGAACAGCTTATTTTTTAATATAGCCTGTGCTAAAGCCCATGCATAACTGAAGTTTCTTCAGTAATCTGGGAGGAACGTGCGTATAATTAAGGGATTAAAGTTGTTTGCACTCATCATGCAGGAGTTGGTGCTCTTTGCTGGCTTTTGGATTCCAGATGTATGGCAATCCTGCTCGTAAAAACAGTACACTGATTTGGAGGTAAGTGCTGGCTCGTGCAGTCTTTCAGGTGGTCTTGGTTTTTAAATTGAATTGAATTAGATGCATGGCTGGCTAATCCAACAAAAGACTTGAGTACTGCAGCATTTACCTTTGAGGGTGCCCATCTTTTAGGCACCTAGGATTCCTGTGCACCCATGGTCAGGGTGAGGTGCCTTGCAATCCAAAACACTTGCAGGCTTGCCTAGTTGTAAGCTGCTGACTGCTAACGAAACACAAAGCACAGGGTGTTGTGAATTCCAGCAGGGCCCTGAGGCTTAGGTGCCTGAATTCAAGCTGCAGGGAGATGCCTCCTGCCACTGGAGATCCAAAGCCCAAAATCCTTTCCTGAGGGTAGGTACCTTCAGCTCTTCTTTGAAAGAACAAAGTAAGAGTCACTATTGTCTTTTTTAAAAATGGCAAGACTTTTCTTCTGAAGTTTTACTTTGATTTTAATCAGAAGAGATATATTCAGAATCAAGAAGAGATGATGCTTCTCATATACTAGCTCAGTGGTTAGAGCATTCCCCTAGGAAGAAGGAGACTTGGGCTTAGTACACTCCTCAACCTGAGGGGATTTACACTTATATTCCTACCTCCTATCTTGGCTGTCTACAAACTCATTGGAGGGGTAGGGAACGGACAGCAGGAAATAGGGGATATGATGTTTACCAGGGTGCCCATCGGGGTAACTAGAAACAATGACCACAAACTGAAGGAGAGCAAATTTAGATTGGAAATCAGGAAAAAAAGATTTATGGTGAGGGTTGCCGAAATATGGAATATGCTTCCAAGGGAGGTGGTATGTCCCCTTCCTTTGAGGTATTTAAGAGGAGATTTCACAGATTTCATCTGACCCCAGCACTCTCTTTCCTACCCAGGGCAGGGGGGTCGGACTCGACAATCTAATAGGTCCCTTCTGACCCTAAAATCTGTGAAATCTTAAAGACTAGCCTCTACTTCTTCAAGTGTGCCACTAGTGACTAGGCAGAAAGGTGTACAGGAGTCTCAAGGGCAGATGGAAAATAAGCAAGACAAAGCATGGCTCTGTGGCCAAAATGGTTGGGGCGTTCAGCTGGGAGGAGAGTGTTCTGGATTTTGATTCCTTCTGTCCCTAGGATTATTTTTGTTTTATCCCAATTACTGTTTAATTAAAATGCATAAGCAGTTCAAACAGGTAGGAAACGAGAGACTTGCACTACTTGTTTATTCACAGCATCATTCAGGAACGTAAGGAAGTACGCCTCTTACTCAGATACACGTTGCTATTTAAACTAGAATGGTTGTTTTCTGTTGTTGAATAAAGTAATTAGTATGGCAACTGACCTTTAGCTGCACAACAAATTAAAACAGAAGAGATCTGCCACTTCGTTGTTTCTTGTTCTTTTTCTCTTCATTTGTTTCAATTTACCCACTTCTCCAAAGAATTCTAGATCTTGGTTTTTTCCTTAGGAAGGAAATATACTGAGACATAATGGAAGTCCAGATGCTGTTACCAGAACATGGAGCTTGTTGCCTGTTTTTGCTTTTTCAACCTGTTCAGCAGTCACCAAAGGTTATGATGTGCTGGCTGTGCTGACTATAAAAATGAGACGGGTGATCTCAGTTTAGTTTCCAGTGGACAGTTTTCTCATCACAAAAACCAACTCCTTAATTAGTACACTTATTGGCCATTTCAGCATTGTCCAAGAATTTAATGGGCGCAAAGCAGACAGCTGCTGAACAGGGCTGTCCAGCAGATACGTCTTACAAGCACTGAATCCACTTAATCTTTTTAATCAACAGACAAATTGGACAGTGGCATTTTGGAGAAATCCTCCCTACTAAGGAAGGACTTGAACAAGATTTGTTCTATTCCTAGTTAATGTGACCATTCCTGTCAGTATTTTTCATTTAGGGTTAGAAGTAAACTGAAGCTTAGAGATTGATGCACGCACCAAAAAAGTACACCAAGTAGTTCAGAAACATTTTACCTCCGAATACCAGGTCATGAGAGTCCAGACTGAAATGTTTTATCTAGAATTTAATCTTCACACATAGTTGTGACATCTGATAAACTCTGGAGGAGTTGGATATTGGAGGGTGTAAAACTTCTGACTAAATACAAGGGCTGCTTTTGATGGAAAATATCAAAAAAATTGACATTATGTATGAGTAACTGAGAACAATGCCCAGATGGTGTAGGAAATATAATTAACCACAAGCACTCAAGCAATCTTAACTAGACAAGGCAAAATTTTCACAAACTGCTAAAGGCACTTTTATAAGAAAACTGATTCTTGTACGGATGGAAACATGATTTTGTCAAGTCAGATCTCACGGTTTGTGGCTTTGAGGGACTTTTGCAAACCAAAGTCATGTATATAAAAACACAACAGCCAAAGGCTCCAGATGAAGAAAGCATGCTACGGAGACCTAACCCACAAATGCAAGGTGGTTGGCCCATAGCTATTAAACTTGTGGGGTGAAGAAAGAATAGTTCTGCAAATAAGGAAGAAGTAGGAGGTAGATGACCTGATGGGGAAATTGTTCCAATTGTTCTTCAAAACAAGGTGTGCTTTTTCCTGAGATACAGGAAGCAAGTTTTGGGGACCTAGACGAGCTCAATGGGTCATTGAAATCCTGGTAAAGGGCTGTGATGAAAAGATTTTCTCTGGATGGCAGACCCAGCTGAGTCATCTGTTTACTCCAGGGGTTTCAAAGATATCAGAGTTTGTCTCCCCTGAGGCAAGGACTGTGGTGTCATCTTTCTTTGTAGCTCAGAGCATGCAGTTCACTGCTGATCAAGTACTAAATCCTGAGATAGAATTGGAAACTGAAGGCATTTGAACTTGTTTAAGGGCTGGATTTCTGTTCTTCAGCCATGTTTGGATTATTGCTGAACTTTGTGTGAGAGGCGCAAAACCTGAACAAGAGTTGTACCAGGGGATATTATTGCTGTTCTTTGTTGATGACTTTGTTGTTTGCTGGTTTATTCTTTCTGGGTGCTGTCCAGCCTTAAATAACCTTGCTGGCTTAGTCTTCATCATTTTCACATTTCATAAAAAAAAGACACTTGTTTTGAGGAGAGAGTGGTTCAGAAAAACTCTTGCCAGCGCTGTTTCATTTGTGGCACAGAGCCTCTCTCTCCGCTGCCCCGCTTGCTTACTATATGTAATCATTGAACTGGTGGAGTTGGCAATGGGAGACTATCCTTGACTGTATCACTTATTAACATCAGCTAATTTGACCCTGACTGGGTTTCTGAAAAGAAAGTGTCATTGAGAGAATTGCAGAGAGCACAAAGGAACCTAAAATTTGGTACTTGTCCACAAAACCCTCTCTTCTGGATGAGGTAAAGAAAAGGATGGAGCTCTTCATTGATTTTTTTCTTATTATAGAACTGACAAGACCAAAAGCCTGAAAGAGAAAGTTCTTTATCACCTGCCACCAGTGCCAGGGAATGCCGGGAAGCCTATGTTGCCTCTAGGGATTTTGTAAGTTATGTTTCTGCTGCAAATGGCAGTGCTCCAGAGAAGGGAAGACTAAAAAGCCTAGGTCTGGCACAGAGTATTCAGGAGGCAGGGAAGCCATTTATGCCAGGTTTTCCTTCCACCCCTCAGCAGTCTCCCCTGCTCACCCGGCATTCGAGGATTCTCAGCCCTGACACTTCAGCAATTAGGCACATTTTTTTTTTTAATGATTTACCATTGCCTTTTCATGGCATGTTGATTTTTGCCTTCAGTAGGCTGATCTACCAAAGATCCCAGCACCTACAGCCAAGTTCTAGTATTTCTACACTCTTGAAACCAACAGGTCATTTCTGCTGAGTTAATGATGCATTACAATACACAAAGCGATGCACGCACATGCATTTTGCCGTGACTTAAGTGGATCTATAATAAGTTATTGATTTAAGAGGATAGCTAAAGGAATTTCATAATGATTATAGCCCTAGACCTAATGGGACTTGATGGCCTTTGAACAATTTGGCCTGGGTCCCTGCATCACATCTACTTAAATAGGATGGGTCTCAAGGAGCAGTGCATTGAGTAGGTAACAGCCCACTTCCCTTCAGCATGAAAGGAAAGAGAATACTATTGGATTTAGTATGCGTGCCTCTTTTTAGGATATGAGGGGAATTGTTTCTGAAATTATGATGCATTAAAACACAAATATTTTTCAGTATTCATGTTATTGGGAAAGCTCAGGAACCCCATCTAGTATAAATGCAGATTTTTGCTTGAAGTCTGTGAAAACATACCTTTTATAGATACGGTGCATAATAAATTCCTGAAGTATTTGTTAACTTAAATGGTTCAGTCTCATCATTTCACTGTGGTTCCCTTATAAATCATTGTGCATATTCCATGAGAAATTTCAGGGTGAAGGCAAGGACTTTGAAGGGAAGCTTTTCAAACCGATTCAGAACTGGCAACTAAATCTCACTCTTTCTTAAATCTAATTTGCTCTTTTCTAAAAGATTGGTACTGCCCACTGTTGGAGATCACTGCCAAAACAGAAAACCATAAACTGGCTTCCTATAACTAAAAAGGTTATATAAAGCTCACTTAGTAATACCTCAGCTAGCATTATGGGTCTAGTATCTGGCCATAAATGGCATGCTGAGAATTACCCTGGTTAGGAGAGAAAGTCCACCTGTAAAGTGTATAGTCAATTAAGCTAGCTCCTACAGCAGCTGTTCTGATCCCATCCCATTTAAGGAACTTATTTTGGAGAGAGATGGGGTGTGCTGGAAGGAGAAAGAATGGCGTTCTGGTAGCTTCAGCTAATCCCTCAGAAAGCATATAGCAGTTGCACAACTTGGAGCAACCCCTAAGCTGTCCAGGAGGTAGTACAGCCACACAGTCTTGGACCAAGCAGATGCTAGACCTAAGAGAATCTATGCCTAAGGGCTGATTTCCGTGCAGAAGCCAGAAGAATACACTCTGATTCTAATGTACCCCAACTCCCAAGCAGACAATTTAGATTCCCTTATTTTTGTTCTTAATGATGTTTTAGTGTTAACACCAGCACAGATTTCCTTTTCACTGTTTTTATTAGCTTTTGGCATTTCACTTGGCTTGGAAGATGAAAATAAAGTTGTGCATTTCTATTTCTGGTAAGGTTCACTTCCAATTTCTCATACCTTAGCACAATGCTGCAATATTTAGGTTGACGTTTTTCATTTCAAAGGCCACTTTTAAAATGGTTGAGTGGAAATGGGATTTCACTTTACAAAACTGTTTCCATCCTCAAATCTTGGCCCTAATTGACAGGAGAGGAGTTGTTGCCCATGTTAATGTGAAGTCTGGCAGAAGGTAGGGCAGGGTGGGACCTTAGGGACTAACTGGTTCAGAGCAGTAGCTTTTGTAAGCAACAGCCTATTTCATCAGATGCTATGAATCTGATGAAGTAGGCCACTGCCTACAGAGAAACTCATGCCTCTGTGAACCAATCAGTCTCTGAGGTGCCACCCTGCCCTACTTTCTGCCTAATTTGACACTGTTCCTTCAAGAAGCTAAGGGGGGAGGAAAAGGAATCTCAGCTCTGCAATGAGTATCGGGAGGAAGCAAAATGATGACATGCCTTTAAACCAAGAGCATTCCTAAATAAAATCTTCTTTCGGTATTTGGAATTATTTGTGTCAAAACACAGTCTCATTCACTCAGTTCAGTGTTAGGTTTCTTACCCCACAATTCAACTTCAGAAGAAACACATTATCTGAAATTATAGAACACAAATCTTGGGCGTCCAGTTTGCTCTTACTGAGAAAAATGAACTCTCTTTGTTCTGCTTAGTGCATCTTCCTGTGTGGAAGTGAATGGTAGGGAAGTATTTTTAGTTACTTTTGTCTGGAGGGCAAAAGAGGAGAGGAAAAAGGAAAAGAGCCTTATTTGATATTTTTTATTTTTATTTAAATAATGGCTTTTTAAACAAAATATTTTTGGAACGTTATTTTTCTTGTCAGTAAACATCCGAAGCTCAATTGGTGCCAACTAAAACACCATGAGATAAAATAATACGAAGTAAATTATCTCTGTTGGTGTCAAAGGTTTTTTTAGTTGACACCTTCAAAAATTACACAAGCCTATCACACACCCGTATTTTGAGAGATGTTTTACATGTTGATAGGTTAGTTTGGAGTGTGCTTTGAAGGAATAAAGTTCTACATGTGTGTCAAGGTATACATATTTATTAAGTGCCAGCAGTGGGTCCAACCCTGGACAAAACACAGTGCTGATTAGACCTTTTCTGAGCAAATATCCCATTCTTACATGTCAGTATATGCTTTGCTTTACACAGTAAGAGTGATTCAAGGCTACCCTCAAGTGCATGAAGTTAAGCATGTGGTGGAACTTGGTAGGATAAGGGTGTATTGCAGTGACTTCAGTGCAAGAGAGCAGATCTTTTTGCAAGACACAGCAAGGGGAACAACAACAGCCTCTGTTGGGGTGGCTAGAATTGCAGGCTGAAGCCTGCAGCTCAACCTCCAACATAGACCTCTTATGGCTACAGCTAGAAATACATCACTCCCACCTCTGGCAGAATCCCTCCCTTGTCAGGAAGTTTTCATGAAAGACCAGTTTTAACTCTGCAAAACTATAATGCTTATGGAAATCTTGTGGAATCTGGCTGCCCCAGTATGTAAGTGGTGGTAAGCAAGCAAAAGGCAGGAGACCTGATATTGGAGAAGGGATCTCAGGAATGCATGAGGGTCTTATCCACTAGCCTACCCTGAAGGAAGCCAGCCCAGTTGCACTTTCCCAGAAGGAAGCATTCGGAAAAGTAGGAATTGGAGAGCTGGGCAGGAACTAAGGCTAATATCCTGGTAAGAGAAGGAAAGAAGCAGTGGTCAAGGGGATAGAGACCTAGGCAGGGGCAGAGGAGTTTGAGCAAAAAACCTAGCCAGAGAAGCAGGATCTGGATGTGGCTGTTCCCAGAAAAAAATGAAAGAGCAAGATGAGAGGTGGTACCTGCTGGAGAGAGGGCCCAGCGAAGGAACAGAGTGCAGTGTCTGGGTTTTGAGGGACGTGCCCAGGAGTAAGAGGTGAGGCAGTTTGCGCTTATGTGTGGTATGCCCATCTCAGGGTGGATTTTCTGGGATGCCCACACACAAGGGGCAGTTACCTGCAGCAGTCACAAATCAGAGCAGAAACCAGAAAAGCAGGGTCTGAAAGTTTATGCTTTTAACTCAGTCTCATAATTTTGAACTTGCATAGTTGGTGCATTCTGCTGTCCTGGTTGAAGTGCACGGCAAGAGCAAAGTGAGTTTGGATACACTATAAAGCCTTGTCCTGATTTTTAGCCCTTGATGACATGATGTAGCCAGTGACATTGGCATTAGTGGAGTTAACCCTACTTTTAAGCAGAGGTAACTTGTACCAATGTAGATAGCAGCTTTGCCCATTTCCGGTAGAAATTGTGCAGGCTGCTCAGAGGGCTGAAATGAGAGTAAGGAGAAATGAGACCTGAGCCTTCAGTTCTAAATGTTCTTAGTTTTGTCAATTAAATCAACTCACTTGCCATCACCAAAGCCTCTCTAAATTATTTTAATATGGATAAGAAAAAAGGATGTTGGAGAAACAATCGATCAAACACTTCATTGTTTCAATCCCTCCTACATAATGTCAGTTAACTCTTACATAATCGAGCAACGCTTTAGAGCCAGCAAAGGTACCGTCTGAAATGGTATCCAGACTTTTAACTCACAGAATCTGCATGTGTAGATCAGGTGATTGCAAGACTGCCAGAAAATTTAACCACAAGTGTTTGGTGTGTTAATGGGTTTCACTGAGGTAGACTGGACATTTTGTGCATAATAGGGCAGGTGCAGATTAAGTGGACCGTGTGAAAGCTTGGCTTACGGTACCAACCTGTTGCCAGGAATTTGCAAAGCATAATTGGCAGCACATACTGAAACCCTACTTTATTTTCCTGGATTGTACTAGTTATAACGCTATTAGACACATGGGGCTTTATCACTCTCGCATTCTACCAGCTTCTGCTGGCAGAAGCCCAGGCACTGGAAAGTCCAGCCACTGGAAGGGTGCGTGTAGTGACGCAGGCTATCTGCAAGCCATGCTTTTTCAGAGAGCCTGGAAACAGCTGGGACGGTTCAAGAAGCATAGTGACAAGGCTGGGGAATCTGGTCAGAATACCACATTATGGCTGAGTCATGGCTTCCTCGTATTTGCCCAGTAATCCAAAAACATCTTTCCAGGAAATTGAGACAGACGTGTCCTAAACTTCTGTTGTTACAGGATTAAGAAAAAATGTTTCATAGTCTCTTTAGATATCTAAAGGAAAGAGACAAAAACCCTGTTTCTGGGTCATCTTGTATTTACTGTATTATAAGACAAACATTTCACTCAAGTGGTCAATTTTTTATAAATGCATCATTTGGCAAATGTTACAAGCCTGCTTTTTCACTGGTGAAGACGTTCACTTATGACAAGTGTCAAAAAAGAAACAAGCTTACGAAATTAGCTGGTTTATTTATACGTAAAGAAATGCATAAATTTCTGCAATGCCAAAAAAGAAGTAATTTCCTTTTATTGAAAATTGTTTTTCATATAAATATAAGACATACAAATGTTAGTGGCGATTTATGGATGGGCAATGAAGTTTAAAACAGATGAAGACTGATAAGGAGTATTCACACAGAGTTGCTTTTGTGTGACTGCCCAGTACTAGCATTGGTTTCTGTTGGGCATGTTTAAACAACTGCACTTTACACGTGCTGTGCCACAGAGCAATGTTTAAAAGGCCCTGCAGCTCTATACGTTCAGACCAACTGAGCTGAAAATTTTAATCTACAACATAAAAAAAAAAAAAAGTAAAACGTGGGCTGAAATAAAGCCAGCCTGAATTGCTCAATAACATCAATGACATATAGCATTGCACTACTTACAGATTGTACAACTTTACAGTGAAATCTTGCAAGCATTATGTAGCATCCCTTTGCTCAATGGTCAAGATGAATAACATCTTCCCGTTTCAACATTTTCAACCCTTTCCTACCACTCCCTCTAAGCTATTTTTCTCATACAATGAATACTACTTAAAACTGCTATGGATTTAAACAGGATTTTTCTTCAGAACCGAACAGTGGTGTCATGAGAAAAGGTAAGCTGGAGCTATAGTTGTCCAAATGTAGTATTTATACTCTCACAACATCCCCCTCTGACATTCTTTGTGAAAGGTAGCTCAGGTTTAATAATAGCACTTTGCACTTATGTAATTCACTGTTCAGTGTGTACTTTTTGTGCCCTTTTCTAGCAGCTTATCAACAGAGAATACCCATGCAGCTGTCAGCTGGGGGAATTATGTCTTGAGCTTCTGTTAAAGCTTATGCTTTTTAACTCTAGAAGTCTGGTATTCAATCTGATGTTACTCCCCATGATGGAGTTTGTTGCCTTTCGTCTCAGGTTCTATACTTTCCTTGTTACAGACAGAGTTGGTAGCACTGGTAATTCAGGTTTCCTGACATTTTCCACACAAGATTTGCTTGTGGTTGCTTTTAATTTTGTCAAGCAGAGGACAGAGAGTCATCAGAGGGAGGAGAAAGTGTGAGATCATACGAGACTGGAAGAAAGTCTGGAGGGAATCGGCTGAGATCAGGTGAAGAGCTGCAGACAGGGGTGAGAGGACTAGGCTAGGCAGATTGAGGAGAACAGAAACAGAAAGCTTTGTGCCCACAGGAGCATGCTGGAACTGGAAATGAGCCCAAGATGCTAGGGTAGCACCACCAGCCCTCAGCTGTCAGCAAATAGCTGTGAAACCCACTAGTGACATGTTGTAATGGTTCCCAGACTGGCAGATTGTGCACCACCAATTTAAAATGATACAACCTTGAGTACCACCAGCAATTTTTTCAGTTCAGCCTTAAATACCACCAGCAAATTTTTGTTATATAAAGTAATTATAATAAATCTGTTAATGTGTGCCACTGGTGGTACCCATACCACAGACTGGGAACCACTATCGCATCCCCCATCCACCACGTTCAATGTGACAACTTGCTGTTGTTTTGAGTTACTCCATTAGTTCTAGTAGCAGAGATGTGTGCTATGGATCTAAAGGGTCATCTGGGGGGCTAGCAACATGGGTCTCAATATGATTTCAAGTGATAACATTTTTCAGGAGGCCTCACTTCATTTAAAAAAAACCCAAAAAGTAGAAAAATCACCGAAAAGACCTACCCTGAAAGAACAATTAAGGCCACTGAGGCAAGCACTCAAGTTAGGAAATGCCAGAATGAAGGCTGTCTATACAACCCAAATCCAACCATTTTGTGGCAGCATTTTGCAATCTTAACACTGTTTCAGTGTGGTTTTCTGCAGGTAAGAATTCTTAAGTTTCATCAGACCACATTAATTAAGAATCGTGACTCCTATTTTGTTCTTAGTATGGTAATATGAGGTGCAAAGAGGCTAAGGGACTTGGTGGCACAGGAAGTCAGCAGAACCAGGAGCAGAAGCCAGGGCTTCTGACTCCTACGCCTGTTATACCCACTAGACTATCTTACCATGATAGCCATCTCAGTGCAGCTGCAGTAGCCTAGAGCTCCTTGTGGGCTAACAACTCAAGTATTTACCCAGGTTATGGAGGAGATTATGCCGTTCAGGTCAATGTCTACATGGCTGCAGCTTCATTGCTCACTAGGTACAACTCAGAAAGCTGAGTCACAGCAGTGACTGCAGTGTGAAGATGCGCAGTCTCTCACTGCATAGTGGAGCCATCTAGTGTCCGTGGGAGGGAGAGTTAACAAGCAGTGAGAGAAAGCAATTAGGAAAAGGTGACAACTATGAGGCAAAGTTTTCAGGGAATCCTTGTCCTGGAAGTGGTCAAAGATTAAATAAATAAATAAATAAATAAATAATTTGTTTACATGGGAGCTGGGTCATACAGAAATAAGGGGTAGAGGAAGGTTGGCCTTCACGAGAGCTGGGCTGAGCTGTAGTTATAGAATGAATGGGAAATAATACAAAATAGATTACGAAGTCTTTGTATAAACCAGTGGCATGGCCTTACCTGGACTGTTATCATAGTTCTCATTGTTGGCAGTCCCTTAGAACAAGGATGACAGTCTTCCAGTTAATAGGGAAATTATCAGTGAGTCCAGAGATGACTGAAGAGACAGATCTGAGATCCGCATGTTCAGCTGCAGACATGGCAAATAGTTTTGGGAGGAAAGAGTGGGACCTGGTGATGTCAGGTCACAGCTTTTCCTTTCTTGTCTATCTGCTTCCATAATGAGATGAGTTTGTGTGAAATGTTTGATGCCTTGTTGCACATCACTGTGCCATTGGGGACGATTCAGTGCATTGATGTTAATATCATATTTCTTCAGATTAGCCATCAAGATATCCTTGAATCTCTCCTTTTTCCATCTCTAGAGCAGTGACCATCAGTGAGTTGAGAGTGTAGGGACTGTTTTGGGAGCCAGTTGTCAAGCAGTCTTATGGCATGTCCCGTCGAACAGAGCTGGTGCCATATAAACATGGTGTCAGTGCACTTGGCATTTGCTTGAGCCAGAATGCTGGTGTTGGTTCTTCTGTCCTTCCAGTTGAAACAGCAGATTGTCTGAAGACATCACTGATAGTAAAGTTTCAAGGCTTTCAGATGTTTCTGATGTCATCCAAGTTTTACATCCATGCAGCAGGGTAGGGATGGCAACAGTCTGGTAAATGAGAAGTCCGGTTTGGGTCCGGGTCATCAAAGACACAATTTCACAGATGTCCAAAGGCAGCACTGGCAGATTTTATCTGGTGTTGAATATCACTATCTATGTTTAATTTTTAGGAAGGTGGCTACCCAGGTAGAGGAAATGTTCAACATTCTCCAAAGACTGTCCTCTAATTGTAATATATGGAGGAACAACTGGTTTGGTTGGTTTAGTGTGGGTTGGTAAAGGATCTTGGTTTTTGCAAAGTTGACAGCGAGTCTAAGCAATTCATATGCTTTGGAGAAGCAGTCGGGGGAGTGAGCACTCTTCCCTGGAGTGGGCACACATGATACAATCATCAACATACTGAAGATCAATAATGGAGGTGTTGGTTGTCTTGGATTTGGAACATAGTTGGTTGATGTTAAAGAGATGCCCATTCATGTGATGTTGAGCACTGACTCCAGATAGAAGTCTATCAGCTGTGAGAGCTGAGATATAGGTGGAAAAGAGTGTTGGTGCAATCAATCATTCTTGCTTGATTTTAGTTCTAATAGCAAAGGGGTCTGTTTCTGAGCCACTGCTTAGGATAGTTATTGTCATGTCATTGTGAAGAAGTCCAATGATGGTAATTAATTTTTGCAGGCATCCAATCTGGAATACTGTATGCAGTTTTGGACCACTGTCTTAAAGAAGAGATTGCAAAATTGGAAGGTCTTAGAAATTTTTTGCAAAAATATTGTTGGTCTAATAAGAAATATCATCTCTACCTTGAGTCCTGATTGACAAATATAGAAGAACTCCTATGAGGAGAGAAAAAGACAGATTCCACTGTAGAGAGAATATAAAAGGAGACATAAAAATAACTGAAATAATGAATGAAAGAGAGAGAAATCAGGAACTTCTGTACTTCCTATTTCAGATACAGGAAAATGGCAACATTCATTAGAATTCAAATGGGAAATTCAGGGTTGATAAAAAGGAAACACTCTTTACCCACC
>NW_005841966.1:2408847-2419042 GCF_000455745.1 Alligator sinensis | reverse complement strand
AACTTGTATAATAATACAAAGTGAACATTTTGATGGATAAAAGTTTTGTATTTGGCTATGAAAATTTTTGGAAAGAATAATAAAACCTTCCATGTCATGCTTACAAATGCTAGTCTAACACGTGGAACATACAGCTACCATTACATTTCAAGATTGCCTTACCCCTTCACCTCTCTTGGCATTTACCTCAGTTTCCCCACTCTGATCAATGTGTAGTCCTCAATAGTTTGATGGCTCCAGCACTGGTGGATTTGTGACAACTCAAGGGCTTAGGAGTAAGTTGCACAAGTCTGCCCCTGTAGAGTTAATAGAGCTAGTCTAGTGGAAACAAAACTATCACTCCTACTTCTTCAGATAACACAGTCCTGCAGCTAACTCAGGGTGTATCTGCCTTTCTGGGATAGAGTGATTTCTAGCACCTTCTAACCCTAACACCAAGTTTTTCTATTGATGCAAATTTATTACAACGAAACATCCTTCTACCTTCACTGCCTCATCCCCCTGAACAAGTGGAAATATCAGCTTCTTCAACTCCCTACCAATTTACCTTGCCCAGGCTAATTCTATTCACCAGTACCCTTCCACAGGGCATCCTAGTTATCCAGGTACCTGGATTCTGCCAAACCATCCCTTACTCAGATTAATTCTCTCTTCAGGGAACCTTATATACCCATCCTCTGAGGAGACGGTGAACTAGACACAAGTGAAGTTGAGTTCAACTCCCTTTAAAAAAAAATGACTGCATTTCTGGCAATCCCCAAATTATACTTTACCCTGTGAGGTGAAATACTCCTGTTCTGTGATTTAGGCTCTTACCTGTGTTTCAGATCTATACAACTTTCCTGAAATAAAAGTTGGCAGGTTTTATAACAGGAGAAGAGTACAAACACATATCATTGTTCTTTTTGTGCCAAAGCTCCACAAAGACCTCAGTGGAAAATGGATTTGTCAAGTAAAATGTTGATGACGTTGAGGAAATGTGGCACTATCAAGTCAGGCAAGGATTTGCAAGGGCAACATGTGTCTTGATTTCATTATTGGGCTTTAGCACAACTGCCTTCTCATTACTACCTGATGCTAAATTGTAATTTTAATACTGAGCAGTGGGTAGTGTTGTACTGTAGGAAGGATGGAGAGGGATATAGATGGGGATCTACTTAAAACACATGGAGGGGAAGTAAAAGTTGCGGACCGCTTACAGTGCCCAGTGCAATTTTCACTGTCTTTTTTTTCCAGCAAGTCCTTTTCCCCCCACCCTCCCCCCCCCCCCCCCCCCCACTGCTGATTGGCCAAAGGTCCCCAACGGCCTCATCCCTCGCTACTGATTGGCTGAAGGCTGCCCTTCATGTGGCCCCATCCCTTGACACTGATTGGTGAAGAGAACTGCCCTTCATGCAGCCCTGTCCCTCACCACTGATTGGCAGAGAGGGGTAGGCATGCACAAAAGGCAGCCCTCTCGGCCAGTCAATGGCAGAGGGAGGAGGAGCAGTCACCATTTGGCTGCTCCCTTTCATGCCAGCAGCTTCCCCCACTCCCTTGGCAGGCTGTGCAGCCGGGCATTTTATTTTTAGTAACTTTTTATTTTCCCTGGCGATTCTACCCAAAATTGCAAGGGATGCCAGTGATTATGGAAACCGCCTTTTTTTTTTTTCCCAGTTTCCGTGGAAATCGCAAATTGAGTAGATCCCTAGGTATAGACTTTCATAGCAAATGTAACAATGTGCTGATAGGAACACTTTGAGTAACCAGTTAGTTTGGGGTTTTGGGGGTTTTTTTGGTTTTGCATTTAAAGTGAGAAGTTGATTGATATATGTCGGAGTTGCATTTCTGTAAACCAATAGGAAGCTTATGGAAACATGGAATGGGAAAAAGAGAATAGATTTCCAAGTGTGTGAATGCTACAGATGCATTATGTGCTGTTTTTAATCAAGGTGCTGAAAAAGCACAAATGGGCAATTCAGATAAGAGCTCCACTTCAATATTTGTGTAACTTTTGCCTCCCACAGCCTCTGCATAAGAGCTTTTAGTCTCATGTGAATCAAAACCACTCAGGGTTTCAGAAAAGAATCTCTCCGGGTTAAAACTGAAAATCCACTATGATAATTGAATTCATCAGCATGATAGTGCTTTATGGCTTTAAGAAGCGAGTTCAATGTATGCACAATAGCCAAAAGTGCAATGGGGATTCCAGTGTAAGTGCAGTTGAGCTTTTGTTGAAACTCTCAGTGTCCTACTAACAGCTGCTTATGCCTTCTCTAAAAAGTCTAGAAGTTAAGTCTCCTATAAAGAAAAATTGTTCATTTAAGCAACTCTCTGTTGGAGACCTGTTGTAAGGACTACTCCAATGCTGACAAAGCCCAAGTATGAAGGCTACACGTCACTTCTAGTCTGCAGATAGCTAACATTAGGATGGAGAGGGATATATCCCTATGGGCAGTAGCATTTGTTTAAGGGCTTAGAAGCAAACTTTGCATCATATTTTGCTTCCTTAATGTACTGCCAAAGAAGGGAAAGGTCTTTAGATGAGTTTATCATCTGCTTTTATGCCTGTAGAAAGAGATATGCATTCTGCAAAGCTAAAAACAAATGGGCAAGATAACATATTGTTGAGCTGTATTATAACACTAGGGGTGGCAGCCAGCCAGTAAAAAGAGGAAAGAGAACATAAGTTAATGCTGATGTTTTCTGGAATAGCTTCTTGTGCTTTTCAGTGAGTTGATGTAGGGAGAAGGGCTGAGCCTCATGGCTAAAGAAGATAACTGGGACTCAGGAGATGTGCTTCACTCGGCCATAAACTTGCAGCATAACCTTGGACAATTCACTTAAAACACTGCCTCAGGGCTTTCTCTATGCCCTGTACTTCCCTGTCTCACCGGGCATAGTGTGTAGTGAAATTAAATTCATTAATTGCTGTAAGATGCTTAGGGTTTCTAAGAGGAATGCTACAAATAAGTGCAAAGTACTACAGTCATTCGGCATCTACACATATATAGTCCCGCTAGGGATTAGTCTGGCAATGTGTGCTTTTCATTTCTGTCAGTGAAGCCGAGATCCAAATGCAAAATGTAGTGCTCTGTAACTTGTGTGATATTTGTGGCACTCCCTGAAGGAAAGTTAGTCCATAAACCGATGAATGGATCCCACTGAGTCATAACCTGTAGTGCTGTCATCAGCGACTAACGTAACCTTGTTCCAGTATATTTACCTCTGAAAAGAGACCTGTACCCACTTCCTTTATGTCAGCAACCTGATATTTCTAGAGGGGCAACAAAATGGCTCTAGGTGGAAATAAATTAAGAAATAACAGCTAATGTATTTTAAAGTTTCAGACCTATGGGACGAGTAAAGTACATATAGTATCTTTTGTTTTACCCTGCTGATCACAGGACAAATGTACTGAAATGGAAGCTATTTGTCTCAGAAATTCTCATACTTCATACGATAGCAACCGAACCTCTGTTAACAACTGACACGCACAAAAAAAAGCTGACACAAATACGACTTAATGAGGAGAGGCCAAGGGAACTGGGCTTATTTAGTCTAGAGAAGAGAAGACAGAGAGGATTTAATAGCAGCCTTCAACTACCTGAAGGGGGGTTCAAAAGAGGATGGAGCTAGACCGTTCTCAACTGTGGCAGATGACAAAACTAGGAGCAACAGTCTCAAGTTGCAGCAAGGGAAGTTTAGGTTAGATATTAGGAAGAATTTCCTCACTAGGAGGGTAGTAGAACACTGGAACAGGTTACCCAGAGAGGTTGTGAACTCTCCATCCTTGGAGATTTTTAAGACTCAGCTAGACAAAGCCTTGGCTGGGATGATCTAATTGTGGATGGTCCCGCTTTGAGCAGGGGGTTGGACTAGACGACCTCCTGAGGTCCCTTTCAACCGTCATCTTCTATGATTTTATGATTCTAAATGGCAGAGGGACTAAAAGAAATATGCCATGCCTTCGCCATGCCAGTTACCCATGCTTGTCCTGAACTCGTTTTAGTGGGGTCATCCTGAAGTGTAGTTGTGGTTTAATAATCCTTTTTCACTTTGTGGCACCTTCTGTTAGAGGATCTCATAGCCTGAAAGCAAGGACAAGAGCCTGATGCCAAAGGCAAAGTGAAAGGACTAGAATTAGGGAGATTATACGGCTTGAACGGTACAAGAAGACGACCGTTTTTGCAGCAGAAGGTTGGCTAGTGATGCAGTAGCCTCGGAAAGGAAGGAGCACATAATGCGTATTCTCTCCAATAAAGCCCTTCTCTCCGTGTTCAAACAGTGCAGGCAATAACAGGGTCAAGTCTAAGGCCAGCCCTCCACCAGGTGTTCATTTTCAAAACTGGAGGGAGGGATGATGTGGGGGAGTTTGTCTCAACTATTATTCTTGCTCAACTTGGTCCCTCCCTAGTCGGGTCACTTGTTACAATGCCAGCTTACTCCGCAACTGCTGGTATTGGAAGTAGCCTTTCAGTATTACAGCTCTTTCGCCTCAGTGTTACAGCACTCCCTAAACACCATCTTGCCTTTGTTCTTAATCTCTCCCCTTTTGCTAAGATATTGTGGCCCCAGAAGAGAGATTTCCAGATATTTCAGATGGAAAAACATTCAGAACGAATGTAACAATACATATATTGACTTCGGGATTTTGTTAGCTAAAAAGATTTACTATTTTTCAAAGTCCACATTGACTTCAGTCAGTATATACCTCTCAGGACTAATAAAATTGGTATTTACCCCAGAGTGCAATATGTACTTATCATTTAACCTTGCAGTTGTATGACTTTTAAACATAGAGTCCGGGATTCAGTTTATCTGAAAGACACGAAAGAGGACTGCATTCGGAATCAAGTGAATTACATTTTAGATCCATGCTAACGTGGCAAACAAAAAGGAAGAAAAATGATAGTCTCAAGGGCTGATTTAATTTCATTACTGAAGTCAGAAAAATTGTATTTTTATTAGAAAAGTGAAAATTATAGTGACAGAAAAAAGGATAGTGAATAGTTGGCTGAACTGGGCTGGAATGTCATTGCAGTGCTACGTACAAGGATTTGAATTAACATCACAGATGGGGGAGAGCTACAACTAAGAAGAGTTCTGCATGCTTTAATTTTCTGCATTTAGTTGCATCATCTGGTGTTTCAGCAAATGCTCTTAAACTCATCAAGTGGCTGATGGATGTGTTTGTAAAGGCTTGGATGGTCACTTTATATGGAACAATAAACCCACTATTGTACATAATGAGGTCAGTGAAGCAACCAGAAAAGAAATATATAATTCCATAACATGGGTCTATAAGCACAGTACTGTCTAGGCTATTTCAGTTTAATGAAGCAGCTGTTCTGCTGCTGCATATTCTTTCTGAATAGTCTCAGCATGTATTTTAAAACTAAAATGATGCTGGTAATCGTGTCCCCCACATTCTCTTTGGAGAGTCCATTGGTCCTATTCCCATAAGAAATCTGCTTCTTTTACGTGTTAATGGTTTTGAAATTAGTCATTGGCTTCATTTTCATTGTAAATGAGGGTCAGAGTGCAATTTCTTTCCTTCCCTGTTCTCTGAATGTTGAAACTCCTCAGCAGCAGCCAGGTTGCTTTCTGGCATATACACAGCCTGAAAAGTGGCTGAAATGTTTCCATAAAAGGGGCACAGTCCCAGGCATTTTTCCCATTCTGAGGAGCCTTTCTAAGAATGCTAGCAGTAAAGCTTGTGTTGCAGAAGTGGCATATCATCATCGTTGTCATCATCATCATCACATCCATGCATCTCACAGCCTCACTGCCAAAAGACATCCATTCAGGCGACTTCAGAAAGCAAACGCTGCAATGGCAATACCTATTCAAGCCCAGATTAAATTACTTCATTCCTTTTAAAACCCCTAAGAAAAGCATCTGTTTAAAGAATGAATTAAACGATTAATTTTTCAATACAGCGTTTGATTCTTAGCACTCCATTGGCATTATACAGATAATGATGGTGTTTGAAACATGAATTGGACTTTCTTTCTTTCTTTTTTTTTTTTTTAAATGGTTTAAATGTTGTATTCACATACTTTTATTCTGTCTGGCTTTGGCAGATACAAATAATATTTCATAGCACTTGCATAGTGCTTTACATCTGAGGGCATCGCATGAGTTTAGAATGGAAGTTGGTATTATCCCCATTTTATGGATGGAGAAATCAAGGCCTATTCCACATGGAAGCACCTGGCCCTAAATCTAATCTATTGAATTACCTGCCTGTCCTAAAGTCACATCTATACTTAATGAGCAGCACTATAGGGAGCAAAAAGTTTATTTTCTCATCCTCCCTTATTACTAATCTACCCCTTGGTTTACAATTAGTACTACCCAGGACAGCATATAAAACATACTCCTTTCAGTGCTGGGAAAATGAGGAAGCATACAAGAAAGCCATATGCAAGCTATGATTTTTACCTCACCTTGTGGCATAAATTATTACTGCATGCAGGCTGTTATTAAGCGGGTTCATGTCACACATGCTCGCTATAGGATTGTTTGCTGTTACTGTGTTCTGCGATGTGTTGGTGATGTAATGCACTTAGCAGTAATGGGCTATTTTCACAGAGGGATTTCAACTTCATCGTCTACTTTCTCTTTCGAGAGGTAACTTAGTCTGTGGTCAAATGCAAGCGTCAAGTTAAACGCACACTAAATACAATCTACTCTTTTGCAGCAAGCAGGGAAAAAAGAAAGACAAAAGGTTTCAATGTTTTCATTTATCACCATGACTTTAGAAGTGCAGAGAAAAAAGAAAAACCTCCACTTGCCATCACTCCATAAATATACATACTGCCGTTTTTCAACAATACATAATATTTTAAGCTTCCTTTCAATACTGGGAACATTGTGGGGTTTTTTTTTTCCTTTAAGCCTCTTGTAGCAATCAGTACAACAGAGTTACGTGCTCAGCGACGTGCCTGCTGCTTTATTATTGACTGCCACTGTTGGGTTTTTTCTTTCTGTGTGTGTAAAATTTTTGTAACAAGATGAGGTGCTGCTCTAACTCTCTTACATTTTAACTAATGGGATGTTGGTGGCCTGTAATTTTGCATTTGCCGTTAACGGCTCGGGTTTAATAAATTGTTTTCTGATCTTTTCCTAGATGGAAATCCTGTATGAATGTGGAAGCCATTAGCAGAGTAATTGCTGTCTGTTACCATGACAACCAGCCGCTGCAGTCACCTGCCCGAAGTCTTACCAGACTGCACCAGCTCCGCTGCTCCCATGGTGAAGACTGTGGAGGATTGTAGCAGTCTTGTGAATGGACAGCCGCAGTATGTCATGCAAGTTTCAGCCAAGGACGGGCAGCTGCTGTCAACAGTAGTACGGACGCTTGCCACGCAGAGGTACAGTAGTACCAAATCAAGCAAATGTATGATTGATCATTAAACTATTCTAGCTAGAGAGTGCAGAAGAGAGCTGTAATTACAGCATTCAGGTGTCTGTGCCAGCCAATATGTTTTGTTAAAAAAAAAAAAAAATCAGTCATATCCATTTCTATGAGTGTTAGGTAAAAAAGCTAAAATTCACTGTGTTTAGTTTTCTAAGTCTCACTCGCCAGCAATTAAGAAGATGTGTGGCTGCTTGCTTAAGATTTACTACAATGAGATTATAATTAAATGCTGGTCATAACAACTTTATCATCACTGTGATACCGTCTATAATTAAATCCTTGTCATTCTATCTTCATGACAAAGAGTGGTAGTTCTTTCTCAAGATGTAGATGGTCAAGTGAGTAAGCTGCAATCGTTTCTCCCGATTTGTAGAAGGAAACTTCAGGGGTAACATTCTGATGACTTGTGCATGCTACTCATTACTTACTGATGATAACACTCATTCCAGTGATGCTTCATACGTGTGTTTCATCTCGAATACACTGTCGCTCTGGGTACAGGGTACTGTAAATAATGTGCCTTTCCTTCCCTCCCTCATGTGCTGGTTCTAACACTTTCAGAGCACATTTTGTGGAGATTTGCCATCCAGCATGCTCTAACTCACTGAGAATCTGTCTCAGTGATTCACATGCAGGCTTTATTGCTGGAGCTGCTTCTCAAGTGATAACAGTCTGCATCAACAGCACAAAAAGCTGACAAATTATGTGGTGAAATGTTGATAAATTGAAACACTAGGTTAGTTTGATAGGTTATTCTTTGATTGCTTGGCTTTTCTGTTGTTTGGGGGTAGGTTTAAAACTAGCTTCGCTTAGGGATTTTTCCTGCAGCACATCCCCAAAGCATTTCTGGGCACTTATTCCTCTATATCATGAGTAAATGGTAAATAAGTGGGTGCAATAGCTTGTTGTCTACCTCCTTTTCTCTTCTCCAACTCTCAAAAACTTTTGCCTCCCAAACTGACACTGCATAAACCAGAGGAAGAAACACTTGAACAAGAAAAATATCAGTGACTTCAACCGTATATCTACTAAGTACACACATGGGGAACCTTCCGTGTTGTTACGTTGGAACATAGAAGGAGAGAAAGAAATGCTCTAGAATACTGTGTTTCACCAACCGATAATACTGATCAGCTACTTCCCTTTCTTGTCTAGCAGCCCCTTCAATGACAGACCAATGTGCAGGATCTGCCACGAAGGCAGCAGTCAGGAAGACCTGCTCTCTCCATGTGAATGTACAGGAACCCTGGGGACTATTCATCGCAGCTGCCTGGAGCACTGGCTGTCATCTTCAAATACCAGCTACTGTGAACTCTGCCACTTCAGGTTTGCAGTAGAGCGCAAGCCCAGGCCATTGGTAGAGGTCAGTAAATGGGGCATGTCCTCAAAAGCTTAGCTTTAATGAACAAATGGTGTATGTTTTTACACAAGGATCACAGAGACTTTGCTGCTTCACTGAAGCAAAAGAAAAGCTGTGCATTTGGGGCACTGAGCGGTGGGGGCAAGAGCACAGAGAGAAGGCTGGAATAACAAAAGCTTCATTCCTAAGGCAAGCAACATAAGTCAGAATAATACAAGTGATGTTTTTGCTGCCCTATATGCATCTAAACCAGTTGGGTCTCAACCCTTTTAGATTTGAGCCCCCCCCCGTTAGATTCAAGGCACCCTTGGAAAAAAAATGTTACCTCTTAGTT
Source organism: Alligator sinensis (assembly GCF_000455745.1). Taxonomy (NCBI): domain Eukaryota; kingdom Metazoa; phylum Chordata; order Crocodylia; family Alligatoridae; genus Alligator; species Alligator sinensis. Next base: position 2,409,943 of record NW_005841966.1, on the reverse strand, counting down.
TTCACTCAATTTTTTTTTGACTATGGAAAAATAATAAGAGCAGTTTTTTCTGCTGCAGAGAACTCAGAAAGAACACAACAGGTCAGAATGTATTTAACACTTTGTATTCCTACTTGAATTCTCTGGGGTTATTTTGCAAATCATGTTTGCACACTTAACAGTGCTAACATGGTGTAGCACTCTAGGGCACCCTTATAAGGATCTTGAGGTACCCTGGTTGAGAATCACCAGTCTAAATGAACAGTGTCTTTGCCAACAGTTTGCAGAGAATGCATAGTAAAAATGCAATAATGCCCTTTGGCTTGCTAGAGAGATAGAGATGGAACAGAAAGCAATGCTTAATCTATGGAACACTAGACAAATATTAGTGTTTGCAGTAGTAAATAAAGGTCAGGCGTTAAAAATAAACAGCTCACATGCCTGGGTCTGTATCCCACTCAGAGAAAAGTTTTTCTTGCTCCACATAGTGCGTTTTAGCAGTGCCGAAGTAAACCTTCTTGCTTAAATACCAAACTAGAGTAACACGGGACAACTGTTTTCCCCTTGTCAGTTAAAGTTTGGCTATTGTCTGCTGCAGCTGCTTTAATTAATGCATGAAAGCACCAGTTTTGATGCTATAAAAAGCAGACTAGAGATTGGGTTCATTTGGTTGATAACCTTTTTTTCCTCCTTTCTTTTTATTGCAAAAACATTGTGAAATCTGAAGTGCCTTTTGAAATTAAAATTTAATTGACAATAGTGAAGTTCCATTAAAAAATAGAAAAATCTTCTACAGTGTTGCTTGGTGACATGGGGTCTTGATGATTATCTTTTATCTAAATTGTGTATATGCTTCATACATGTCTTATTTGGGATTGATCTTAAGATGGACTAACTGGTGACATGAAAATAAGATTTGTTTTCTTCAGTTGATCTCATTCATTAGCAGCACGAGGTAGCTTTTGCATCTACTAATCCGATCCTTGTATCTGCTGGGAAAAGTGCATAGGCTCTGTTGGGTAAAGGATGGGAAATATTCTTCAGAGGTCTACCAGTGATATTTTGTGCTGGATCAATTTTAAACATAAGAACACAGCAGCCTCTTTATTTTTACTGG
>NW_005841966.1:2403502-2408837 GCF_000455745.1 Alligator sinensis | reverse complement strand
TATTCATTATGAATACTGTTCTTTGTGGGCATCTTTAGATGTGCTCTGGGGGTGGGGGTAGGGTGCTTTAATTAGAGTGGCTTCGAGAGCTGTTCTAATTAAAGCACCCACAGCATCTCGTGTATTCAGTGTCCTGGGGCGTGTGTAGATGAAACAGGGGCCCTAAATTGAAGCTGTGGGTTTTAAAAAATACCTCTTCAATTTAGGGCTAATTAAACCCCCATGTCATGCTCACATCCCACTGACTTCCCTGCCTCTGGCAGGGAGGGGAGGGCCAGCTGCCAGTGGGCGGAGCGGTCCCTGAGCTGTGGGGGGGGACAGCTGGTGCTTCCCTCCGCAGCAGCAGCGCCCCCCCCAGGCAGCATCCGCTCGCAAGCACCTAGCTCAGGCAGTCCTGGGGGCCACCACAGCTGCGGAGGGAAGCACCGGGCCCCCACGCAGCTCAGGTAGGCAGGCAGGCTCCAGGGTGGGGAAATAAAAAGATCAGGCTCGCCGCTTTTCTTGGGCGGAGCCTGCTTTCCCCGGGCTGCTGCCAGGCTGCCTGCAGGGCTTCCTGCAGAGCTGTGGAGCTGCGCGGAGCCCGGTGCTTCGTTCTGAAGCTGTAGGGGCAGCAAACTAAAATCCCTCGAAGGAGTTTTAAGTTTGCTGCTCCCCAAGTCATTTAAGGTGCATCACGCTGCCGAATTTCCTACAACGGCTGGAATTAATGCGCAATATGCTGCCAAAGCGTGCAAACACCAACACTATTAAAGTGGTAAAAAAGCATTAACCTGCTTTAAAGTGTCGCGCACACATGCCTCTCGTTTCGTCTACACACAGCCCTGTTCTTCAAAATGGCAGCAGGGATGCTTTAAAGCTCATTTGACAAGCTTTAAAGTGCCCCCACCGCTATTTTGAAGTGCGGGGAGACTAGAATACACAAGACATGGAGGCTGCTGGAGCGTGCTAATTAACACGCTCCAGCAATCTCAATTAATTGAGACTGCTCCAACGTGCTATAATTACTGCACGTTGGAGCAGCTTTCTTGCACATCTGCAGACACCCTCTAGCTTCATCAAATCGGAACCAAAATTCCTGTCCCAATTCTGTCCCATTTTCCAGTGGGTTTTTTGAGTCTGCTTATGGCACCAGCCTTTCCAGGGAGGCCAGTCGCAGTCTGAGAAATGCTGATTTTGAGTGTTCCCAGGCTTACAGACTAAACAGCAAAATGGTTATAATTGGACAATCCTCAATAAAGATATTTCACTTTTGTTTTGCCAAGCTATTTCTGATCCTGCATCAGACAACATGAAGCTAGATAGATGTCAGCTGCAACAGGTGCGATGTGTTTTTTCTTTGAGGTCTCTGCCCCTGTGAATTTGCCTCTTCAAATGCAAGATAAATGGTTTTGAGACTGTGTGAAATAAACAATTAGATTCTGGAGTCCAGCTTATTTCAACTTTTCCCTCACAATGGACTACTCATGAAATTTTCTTTGCACAAATGGAATGTGACGTTTTTCAGAGTTAATGATGATTGAACAAGTTGAAAGTGAAAGCTAACCCTTCCAGAGCTGGGGGAGTCTTGCTGTTTGATCGTTCCATGCTAAAGGGAAGTTTCTCTTTGACAAAAAGCAATAAAAAAGTTGTCTTTAGTTTCTGAATTGAAGGACAAATGAGAACCAGGTGCAAGGACATTTTGAAACACAGTATACATTGTTAATTGACATTTTTTTCTTTTTACTGTGTAATCTTTGCTTATTTCTCAGTTACCTCATCCTCTAAGACTTTATAGCATGATCAGCAGTGATGCATTGTTGTAGGAATGTGTGTGTGTGTATAAGTATATACGTATATGTATATATGTATGTTAAACAATTTTTAAGACTAAAGGCCTCTTCACGCAGACAGAAGGGCCAGAGTCTCTGGTCCACCATATTTTCTTTGTGCCACTTGCACACTTTCTCTTCCAACTTCTTCACCTGTGGTGGAAGAGACAGACAAAGATATTTTGGGCACAGGTTGGGAACACAACAGAGCCAGGAACCATTACATTTGATCTTTCATCAGCAGGTGATATGTTTACACTAGTGGGAAAGTTAGAGTTGGCTCTCTACTTCTCTAAACTTTCCTAGGGATGGAGAGCTGAAGAGTAGGGAGTTGCTGCCCAGTCTCTGTCTCTACCCCATTTCACTAGGTCTAAGCACAGATCCAAGACAGGACAAACCTGAGCCAAAGCTTTTGTGTTTCAGTAAGAGTTAGTTATCCAAATGGTCTTCTGACTGAAATGAAAGTTGCAGCTGTACTCTACCTACATAAGATTAACTCTCTTTTATAGCTGTTTAAAGCCAGAATGTCCATAATGCTCATCTCATTCAACCACCTGTATGACACAAGCCCTGGAACTCTACCTAGTAATTTCTATATAATTTCCATATTTTGCACAGAAAATCCAGCACATTTATTGATCAGTGCCACAGTTTTCACACACTGAAACATACGTGCTTTGAATGGCTACCTTGAAGTAACTAAACTGGTCCCATATGCTTCTTGAACACCTTTCTGCCTGTGATGTTTTTCTTAAAGAAAAACTGTGACTCCTGCCTATTAAATGAAATGTTAATCTATTTTCTCAGAAAGTGACTAAGAAAAGGATCATATAGTCATCTTCTCATCCCTCTCTCAATTTGATCATGTCCACTCATGCTGATTAATGATGAAAGAAAAAAAAGAAGTTAAAAACAAATTCAGGTATCTTGCTTGCTTGAGTGGAAAGCATCGTATCTGGAGAGCACTCATATCCTTAGTGGTCATAGGTTTAGGGCCAATAAGCAACAGTAGCATGGATGCCCACTCAGCCATACAGCTGTGTACATTATCATGATAGCACCAAAGGATTCTCTGTGTTTGTAATGTCTTAATGAGGACCAATCATGCAATATAGTACATTTAAAAAAAAATTATTGTTGGCATTTGCCATTGGTTCTTTTATAAAACAACCCCAAAGGTCAGAGGTTCTCCCAAGCCGGGTAGACATGCCACTTTCCATAGCTAACAGCACTGAAAGGAGGGATGGGACAAGCATCACATCCAGGCACGCTTGACCCCCTACCCACCCCTGCCTGATACCATTCTTAGCTGAATCAGCTGAGAGCAACCTTTGACAGGGAGTCCTGAATCACACTTTTGAAGCCATAGAGATGACACTATCCACCATGCCCCTAAATGAAACCATGTATATCTTAATTTGTCAGCAGATTGATGGGCAACCTCTTAATTTTCCCCCTTTTTATTCCCAGTGAAAACTGTGCTATGTTTGCTACTGAACTATGTCAAATTTAGGAAGTTGAAAGACTATCCATGAAAGAAATCCATTAGGGGAGAGCTGAGATGTGTAGGCTTGATGTTCTTTGTGATGAGCTGGGAAGGATCTCAAAGACATTACCCAGTACAGGGCTGGGACACACCTTTCCAACCACACTAGCAGGAGCCGCACCAATGGGGGGCCATGGATCCCAGGGACCACAGGCCCCAGGGACCTCATTTTCCTCCCACCCCTCCTCCAAAATGCACTGGACTCCCAGGTGCATTCCTGTGTGCTGTTCCCCACATTCCCCCTCTGCACCATGCTGCTACTGCTATTCCCCACACCTTTCTGGTGCACCAGGTGCCCCCCCACTATGCTGCATGCCCAAGTGCCCTGACTCACTCTTCGCTTCCTGAGCACAAGGTCCATTGGTGCACTGTGCTACTCAGGTATCCACAACTGCAGCCTACCCCAGGTACATCACCACATTTCACCATTCCACCCACTGGGGCCGGGGCAGGGAGGGAAGGCTGGAGGAAGGGGGAACCTGGAGCCTCCAACTGCTGCTGCAGCCAGAGCTGAAGTAAACTGAAGTAAATTTACTTAGCTTCCTTATAAGCAGTGCTCTTTTATTCAGACTATATGTTTTATTGCTACAACAGTGTCCATAACCAAGAGATGTGCAAGGTTATTAATGAACAGTAGATGCATTTCATCGCACAAAGTAGATGGCTATATGCTTTCATTTTGCGTTGCACTTCAGTTTCTCTCTAATCACTGCCTGTGTTGATCTCATTTGTCTCACTTTAGAAGCACGTATGTACCACGGCTTCCTAAGCAGGAGGGGTGTTGATGCATACGCTGCCTCACCGTTTCTTACCACGTGCTTGAATCTTCGAGCTGGTGGAACAATGCGTTTAGAACAGAGCCGTCAGGTCAGCGGAGAAGTGTTATAATTATACAAAAGTAGGATTGAGAAAGTGGAAAAGCTGCACATGACGTTCTGTTTTTCTTTGTATTGAAAAGGCGGAGCGATATATTTTTTTTTTATATTGGAGGAGATGAGATTTCTTCATGCCTTCTCCTTTATCAGCCTTCGTGACTTGATAAGAATTGCATGAACAATTTAAAAGGAACTTGTCCCCTGCAGGCTGTAGAGGTTTTAGCCAAATTGAAACTAGGGCCTGTTTTCACACATTTTAGTTACTTTACATCTTATTAATTTTTCTATGTTACATGGTGGATAAGCATTTTGAAGGTGCTTTTATTATATTATCATGTGGGGGGGCCCCAAAAACCCTTTCTAAAGAGTGCTGAAGACCCAGCCTATTTTACATACTGTTTGACAGCAGCATGGCAGAGTTCATCTTGCTATAGTGTTCATAGTGCAGAGTTCATCTTGCTTTGTACTTTTAAAATTGCAGTTCACCAGACAAGTGCACAACAGCAACAACAGCAGCTTTTATCTGTTGATCTGTAGAACATCCAGGACTTGGCTTAACACCTTCTGATTCTTGAATCAGACCCATATTGGCGTTGTTCTTTATTCTTGGAAATCAGTAGCACCAGTAGTTTAATCTGTTTTTCTCCTGCCTACATAATAATCAATTACTGTATTTTTATCAGACAAGAGACAGCTAATAATTCAGATGAATACCCTGGCACAGCATCTAGTATCAAGGAGCTAGTATCCTCCTCACTAAATTATTATAATGTTATGATAGGGGTGCCTTAGTTAGAGCCAAGGTTAAGATTCAAAAATAATACAAAGTGCCACTTTAAACCGATTGTTAACTGTGTCTTGGAGAAAGCATTATGCACCAAATTTCTGTTCAGTCAGGCACCTGACATATTAGGTTGAAGATATGTGGGGGTTCCCCCCCCCCCTTTTCTTCACTTGTCATTTCAACACTTCGCTGCAGGAGCAGATAATATATAGAAAGTACATTCAAATGCAACAGAAAGGTTCAAGGAAAGCAGACACATATAGAGTGTAAACATAATTTAAGAGCACAGCATGTACCATATGAATCAAAGGTAGCTGTGTTC
>NW_005841966.1:2394898-2403471 GCF_000455745.1 Alligator sinensis | reverse complement strand
GGAATTTGGATACTGGTGTACTCCAATTTCTAGTTCCATTTGTTGCGTTCCCTGCTGTACTTATATTTATGCTAGATGTCCATTGTTGATTTTTAAATAGTTATTCCCATATATCAATCCAGCCAGACTGACGTGCAAGCCTAAATTATCTATTGGTAGGTTCATTAAATAGTTACCATATTAACCATATATATTGTAAGCAGAATGAGCTATGGAAAAAATCAAGAAAAATGAATATTAGCTTAATAATAATGGCTAGGTGCAAGATTCTTGGTATATGCCAATCTTTTTTGCTAGCAATGGAGGTAGTGGAAGGAAAAGCAAACTCTGGGCCTGGAAGCATTAAGATGTATTATAATTTAAAACATTCAGCAACCTTGCACTGAAATATGAATTGACTTTCTTTGCAGGGCTTTGAGCCTTGCTCTCTTTTTATCCTTTGGGGTTTTTCCTCTGTGCATTCTACCTCTCTGCTGCTCAGTCAAGCGAGTGGTTGCAATTCAGTTACTGGAACAGAGAGACAGTAGAGCTGGTTAACACAGTTTGCAAAAGGATCATTCTTGAGGCCAGAAGGAAAATGTATCTGATGCATGGTCAACAAGAAGAAAAATTTGCTGGAGTCTGAGACAGAGAAGCTGTTACTGCCAGTGCAGCATATTCAGCCCACGGAGCAGATAACTTCATAACACAGTTCTAAAGGGAATAAAGGATGTGCTGCAACATTATCTAAGCTCATTTCAAAGATAAGAAACGGAAGCACAGGAGACTCTGAGGGGGAAAAAAATGACCCCAGATAACTAATATAAATAGCTTGAAAACGAGCTGGACTGAGAGAAGCAAAATGGGCTGCAACAGCTAACCTTCATTAATCTGCACTAAGAAATGACACAGTAATAAGCCAGCAGGGTTGAAATCCTGGCTCTACTGAAATCAGTGGACATTCTGCCTTGACATCAATGGAGTCAGGATTCTGCTCTAGCAATTCTTAGGGCTACTCAGGCAGCAAAAAGCATCTGTAAACCTGCCCTTTTGAGCACTAAAGGAAAGTACCTGAGTAAAAAAACCAAACCCGAGTGTTACAGAACCATTGCGATAGCCCTGTGTCAGCTTGCCTCCTGTCCTCTGCTCAGGAGAGAAGGCCAAGCAACGAGGGTGTGGTTGGGGTACTTCTACTACCCAGTAATTTCCAGCTGTGGGAATGGCCTCTTGGGACCATAATTTAAAGCAGATTTGTATACTTGCACATTAATTGAAGTTACATGTTTAATTTATAAGAACGTTATGAAGAACAGCTCTGACTTACTGGAAAGACGATAAACTTTTTAGGATGCTAATTTCCTTAAACTTTTTTTCAAACTGTTACTCTTCCAACCAGTTACTTCCTCAGCGTGTGATACTCTACACAAGTCTAAACACTGACTAAGCAATACATGCCACTGGAAAAGAGAAACAAACAAAAATACCCTCTGCTTTACTGTTTCAGAGAACACATGGGTTACAGAATTTCTAACTTTCCCCAACAAATTTGAGGCTCTCTTACAGCTCTGGGTTGCAATCATGTGAATGAGAGGGGGAGAAAAAGCCACAGGAGTTGATGGTGATAATACAGGAAAAAAGAAAAAAATCAAGAGTACTTGCAGGCCAGATACAGACGTTACATTTTTACAGCCATAAGTGATCAGAAAACAGTCTATACCCATACAAAGTTCGGCATACATAGACAGGTTTAAAAATGGTGGAACCCAGTCTAAGATTTGCTCCCCCCTAAAGGACAAACATGTTCTGTTCACTACCGATCTAAACTTCGCCGCTTACAGATGCAACTTAGATTGATTCTGCTTTGGATTTTTTTGAATTTCTGTACCTAGCTACAGGGAGCAGGAAGAAACATGAAACCCTTAGGACTGAGACCACTCATCTCTCAAGTTTCGAAGGAGCAGCTTTCAGAAAGGAATGCTGGGAAATGTTCCTATCAGGAAGTGAACCCAAGTGGGGCAGTTACAGGGGACGTACCTGAATTATCTTCTTTAAAGATTAGGGCTCTGGATGGAAGATGATGCAGATTTTCAGTCCTAACTCTGCATGTTTTTCTTGAGGTTTGGTTTCCATGATAGAAATTGAGATGTTTTGACATCATCTGTGTCCTGTTTGCAGTGTCTAGTACTACTTTTTAAGATGGCCCCCAGTCACTAGATTCTAGACATGGAATATTATAAACTTGTTATTATTTTCCATGTCTAGAATCTAATGATTGCAGGGTTGTGTGAAATTCGTTTCATAGCTCGGGGAGGAGGGGGGGAGAGAATCAGTAGTGGGGAAAGCTGCAGGAAAAGCAGCAGTGGAGAAAAGGCAGCCTGACTCCTGCCCTTCGTCCCACCCATCTTGCTCACCACCAGTTGCCCACCACCCACCCCAGTGATGGTGCCCCCTGGCACCTTCCCTCCTGCTGCCTGTCCTGGTGCCTTCCTTCCTACTACCTGCACCCCCTGGTGCTTGACCCTCTGTCCCCATTACCACTTGAGCTCCCGGTGTCTCACCCTTGCCACTTGTCCCACCTAGTTGTCTGCTGCCAGTGCTACAGCTGCCCCCCCTATTTGCCTCCCCCTGCTGCCACAACCTATACGCCAGCTCCAGCCAGGTAGCAGCAGCTCCCCTGCCATTGCATGCTCTCCCCCAGCTACACCATAGACTCCCCCCACATCCCACAGTCTCCCCCATGCCCACCTCACTACTCAGTCTTTCTCATGCTCAGCACCACCTCACCACATGATCTCCTCCACACTCCCCTGCCACACACCTGCTGCCCTGCTGCAGAGCCACCTCAAACCACGGTGGCTCCAGCCAGGCAGAAGTGGCAGCAGCTCCATCCCCAACACTGGTACTTGAATCCAAGACACAACTTTCCCGTGTCAATATGGTAGCATGTGTGTAATTACTGTGAGAGTTACTGGGCCACCAGACAACATCCTTTAGTTTCTAGATCTGAATTTGTAGCTTGACACTGGAAAGTGTTTGTCCATAATACACCTCCAGAGGTGCATGAATATGCATAGCTGTGCTTTGACCACACTTTCAACTGCAGTGCAGACAGATGTTGACCGCCTTGCTCTTCAGCTGAGGAACAAAACATGATTCTTGTGAGTTCCTTGTCCAGAATGCTTAGTTTGGTCTCCCTGCCTGGGAATAGCATTATCCAAGCTTAATTCTTTTCATGCAGGAAGACAGTGGTTCCAACAGGTAAGCCTTCTTGGATACATTTTGAAATCAGTTCATTTACTACGAATGTCACCTCAAATACAAACCTAAAGTGGATAATAGGAAACTGCTTAGAGAGAATAAGATTAGGTAATACAGGATTCCTTACTTAGAGCAGTAATTTGATATAGCAGTTTAGGAACCCTCCAATGTTTTCACCGTCAGATAATTAGAATGCTTTTAACCACTTACATGTCCTAACCCAGAAATAGAATATAGCCTATACTTGACATTTACAGTGCCATATGTCAGTGGAATGAATGGCATGGTGAGCACCAGCTAATCAGTATGACAAAGTACCTAGTGTTAATAAAGTAGCAACCTGTCCAATTCAGTAGTAGAACCTCTTGTGCATATGTAACTCGCCACTGGCATAATCTCAGGGTCTGGTCCACTTTTTCTACTCCCATTATAGTCAATGATAAAACTTGTAAGGTTTTCCATAAGAGCAGAACAGTGGGCAGCTGTGGACTCTCAACCTGCTCTCTTGATAGTCTTAAACCAGGGGTGACCAACCTGTAGCATGCATGCCACAACTGGCACAAACAGCCTCTATGGGCTGGCACATGGCTGCTTGGGGAGGAGACCGGCAGCACAGTGGCAGAGAGAGTAAGCAGTAGAAAGCAGTACAGCAGCTTGAGCAGAGGCCAAAATAGCAAATCAAGCAGGGATAGGGATCAGAGTAGTACTCAGATTATGGGGCTAACCAGTGGGAGCCAAAAATGTTGGGCCCCCACTGGTTTAAGCCACTTCATAATTGTTTATGCTACCTCCTGCGTATCTCTAATTTCTCACATAAATCTTAAATGTTTAATTTCAAGCCATTGCTCCATATATTTTCTGGGGCCATAAATAATTCAGTTTTTTCATCAGTAGTATTCCTTTGAAGTAGATTATTCCAGGTGCATGCACAGTAGGGCTACATACAGTGCTCCTCACCAGCACTGCACGTCATCCCTTTGAATGATCCAAAACTAAAATGAATTCATTTAAAAAATCACTTAAGGTCATCAAGTCCCAGCTTCTTCAGTGAGGTGAGCTCAATCAGAATGGGTGCAGGTGCTCATGGCAAAATTGGAGTGTGGCAATGCAGTTAGCTAGTTGTCGTCTATAGCACTTCAGTGATACAAATAAGAGAAACAAAAGAGCTCAAAACCTCCAGCGATATGCTGCCCACATGGTAAACACACACGTTAGTCGCCCCAAGCATAAGGGAATCCAAATTAAAGTGGAAAAAGTGGTCCTGATAGGTGTTGATAGACATGCTCCAGGAGCAGGTTGAGGGGGGTCACTTTAATTAGAGCGGCTCCAAGAGCCACTGTAATTAAAGCATCTGGAGCATCACATGTATCAGTGTCCACATGCTGAAAAATGGCAGTAGGGGCACTTTAACTAAAGCTCATTCAACGAGCTTTAGTTAAAGCACCCCCACCGCCATTTTTCAGCATGGGAATGCTGATACACATGATGCTGGAGTCTGCTGGCGCACAGTAATTACCATGCTTCAGCAGACTTGATTAATCAAGTCTGCTCCAACGCATTGTAATTGCAGCATGTTGGAGCAGCCTCACTGTACATGTATAGGCACCCAATTTGCTGTAGTGCAACAGTGAAAATATTCTCTATTGCCATGATTATTTTCTCCATCAGCTTCAGAATCACGTCTCATGTTCAAATGAAAGCAGTTTCATAAGCACGTTACTCTACCCCTACTTGCAAACTGCTTGCTGCCAGTGTCAAAAATTACCTAGGTTTCCAAAGGGTTGTGGTGCAGTGTAATTTAGCTTTGTAGGTTGGCCCAAAGAAACTGAACATTTTCATAGAGGGACATTTTTAATAATATTTAAGTCTTGGGATAGCAGCATGATCAACAAGACTTAATTCTACCATTTTGAAAGAATGGGAGGTGTGGGCTTTATTTAGCCGTAACTGTGAAGAGATTATTGCTTTGTCATAATACAGGAGCATCAGACTTATCTAGCCTCATGGGCCAGATTAGTGGTACAGAACTGGTACACAGGCTAAATGAATGGTGCAGGGACAGATTAGATCCATTAGCCAGTCTGTGACATGGTGGGAAGAGGCTGAGCCTTGCTTGCACCATAGGAACAAGCCACAATGATGGGCATCTTACATTTGTTGCTGGGCCTCCAGCACCATGGGTTTTGACCAGGCACTTGGCTGCTGCCACAGGAAATTCTCCCAGTGAGGCTGTGGGTTGGATGATCTGGCTCTGTGGGCCACATCTAGCCCATGGGCCATATATTTGACACCCCTGCCATAACAGAACTACAAAGAACTGGAATCCTTATCATCTACCTCCAGAAAATACAGCCTCTACTATGGGTTGAAGGTACATATCTGTTAGCTGTCACCTGTTTTTCTAAATGAGAGCAGCCCCTGAGGCTATAGTACTGTACCCATAACACATTGTTTTGGTTTTCTAGCCAAAACAAAAGAATTGATAAAAGCTCATTTCAGATCAACCCCAAACTAAATTGTCCTTTTTTGTTTGCCAAATGGAAGAGAGAGAGCTTTTTGGGGGTAAAATATTTCATTCTACTTGAAATAAAAAGTTCTGTTTTGTAAGGTTCTTTTTTCATCACTTGATTGAATTTGGGACAATTTGGTCTTGAAGCATTTTGAAATGAAAAAGTGAAATATTTCCTTTTAAAAAAGTTGAAGCAAAATATTTCAAGATTTTTGACATTGAAAATGTGTTTTATCAACTTTATTTGCTTAATTGGGCAAGATTCATTTTTTCAGTGATCCCTAAGATTCATTTTTTCATTGAATTCATCTGAAAAAAACGGTCCACCCAAGTAGATGGTACAATCCTGCTCCCACTTAACCTAGAGGCAAAAACTATTTCCAGATATCCACTTACAACAGCAACAGGAAGACTAACAACACAACAAAAGCTGTTAACAAGTTTGCTTGATGGCAATCTGTTTTCATAAAGTACGGTTGGTGCCAGAGCTTTCAAGGAGCATGAACCGTTTGGAAGGCTGGGAGGGTAAAATACGAAGCTTTTATCCAGTGGAGAAACAAACTCAGAAAATAAAATAACATTTCATATTGGGGCGTTTGCATAAATACCCTTAACTCAGAAATAACTTGATGGGTTTTTTTTTTGTTTTTTTTTTCAAATTTTATATAATCTTCTTTGCCTCCACAGCAGCTAGGCAGTTTTCTTACAAAACTAATTTTCTAAGCCAACACTATGGGAACTGAAATAGGGATTTCCATGAGAAGCTGGTTGCAGCCTTAGGCTGTGATCTGGAAAATATTTCTATATGAGCTTTACTCATAGATATGCATGTGCGTTGTCTGACTGACATTAGCCATAGGGAGAAGAGGAGAAACTGCTACCATTAAGCTCATTGTTCACGTATTTTGTTTTACAGCTGGCGGAATGATTATCTCTCCCTAATCAAAGTGTAAAGATGTGCTGCTTCCACACATGCTGCCCCAGTTCCAACTTGTTCTGCTTAGTTCCTTTTCCCATTAGGACTTTACATTTATGATACATACCACAAAATGCTTCAACCCCAATCTCTTGTTTTAGAAGAGCAGTTCTCTATTCTGTCATGTTTCCTCAGATATGATGAAATAAACTGATTAAAAGGAAACTCTCGTCACCTGTTCCTCCCAGGAGTCTGAAGTTTCAAATTATTTGATGATGTCAAAACATTTGTCAGTATAGTCATGTCAGAAGAGCTAGCTGAGTGCATTAAGTTTTCCATTTAAAAACCAGGGATGATTTGGGAGGAAAAGTATACTGGTTGCAGATATGTCTCATTATAATCTATTAATTGGCTTATAGACCTAAAGTCCTTTAGGGAATGTCACAAATCCACATGAAATTTCTGAATGCTAGAGTTTGCATTTAATTTAGTTACAGGATGAGTAGAGTCACATGCATCTGGTCAAGTCAATATTAATTGCCTATCTGAATAAGGTCAAAAGTTCATTTTATTCTACTTGATATAGGTAATAACAAAATCAACTCTGCTTCGAAAAGTAAAAAAAGTAAATGGCACATTCTAATGCAGCAGATCCTGTGCATGCTCAGTCTTGTGCACTTACCGATGGTACTGTAAATCGGGGGAACTGAATCTCTCTTCAGCAGTACAGAAATGTCCCAGGAGGACAGTCCTGGGAGGACAGTCACCAGGAGGCAAAAGAGGACTGCCCAGTAAGGGCCCCACTCCAACCCCTACCCATCATTGATACGCCTTTCTCCTGGATAGTTGGACCCTTGCCTTGCAGCAGTACGGGACATCAGTATATACTGGTGTTCATTGATTACACCACACGCTATCCCAAGGTGATACCCCTCTGGGCAGTGATGGCGCCCCAGATAGTGGAGGAGCTCATCAAATGGGTTGCGAGGATGGGGATACCAAAAGAAATCCTCACCAACCAAGAGCAGAACTTTATGTCAGGGGTACTACGGATCGTGTGCCATATACTCCAAATCAAGCAACTCCAGACCTCCGTATAACATCCCCAGACCATCGGCGTGGTTGAGGGTCTTAATGGTACTATAAAATGGATGCTCCGACAGTGTATACAGGGCAATCCACAGAAATGGGATTTGCTTCTCCTGTTGGTGATATTTGCGATTCAGGACACCCCGGAAGAGGCAACGAAGCATTCACCATTTGACTTTGTGCTGGGCCACTGTCCTAAGGGCCTGCTGCAAACACTGCGGGAGGACTAGGAGCAAGATACTGAGGACACGAGGAACCCCACCACCTATCAACGAGAATTTCAACAAAGGATTCAGGTCACCCAGGATATTGCCAGGGAGAGCATGCATGACGCCCAGCACTGGCAAAAGGAAAAATACAACATCCGTACCAGATTGTCTTTGAAAAAAGTATCAAGGCTCACATTTGTGAGAGCCCAGCAGGACAAATTATGCTGAGGGGAAACCAGCACGGGTTCGTGGCAGGCAGATCGTGCCTGACCAATTTAGTCTCTTTTTATGACCAGGTTACGAAACGCCTGGACACAGGAGGAGGGGTGGATGTCGTATACTTGGACTTCAGGAAGGCCTTCGATACGGTATCCCACCCCATACTGGTGAACAAGTTAAGAGGCTATGACTTGGAAGACTACACAGTCCGGTGGGTGGCGAATTGGCTGGAGGGTCGCACCCAGAGAGTCGTGGTAGATGGGTCGGTTTCGACCTGGAAGGGTGTGGGCAGTGGGGTCCTGCAGGGCTCGGTCCTTGGACCGATACTCTTTAATGTCTTCATCAGTGACTTGGACGAGGGAGTGAAATGTACTCTGTCCAAGTTTGCAGATGA
>NW_005841966.1:2387879-2394199 GCF_000455745.1 Alligator sinensis | reverse complement strand
TTTCCTGCTTATGTAGGGGGTCGGACTCGATGATCTATTGAGGTCCCTTCCGACCCTAGCATCTATGAATCAGAGAGAGGGAGTTGGAGCCCAGCCAGAGTCCTCGTGCTCCTATCCACGTCCACAAGTAAACTGTTGACACAGTGGCAAGGCCCCTTTGAAATAATTCACCAAGTGGGCCTGGTTGACTACGAGGTACACAGACCTGGTCACCTACGGGAGAAACAAATTTACCATGTGAACCTCCTAAAGAGAATGGCACGATCCTGAGAGGTGGGCCATGTTCTTGGAAGAGGACTGAGAGGACCTTGGCCCTCAGGGAACGACACAGGAGGAGCTAAAATCAGAAGTGGAAGACTTGGTTCAGATAGGAGAACTATCAGCGCCCCCAAAATCCAACATGCAGACAATGATACGAGGATTTAAGGACATTTTCTGCAAAGAGTCAGGGTGGGTCTGAGACGCCTGCCACATGATAGTACCACCTCCTACCTCATCACATTCTTGGGGAAATTCACAAAGAGATCCAAAAGATGCTCGAACAGGGCATAATTCATGCATCCAAGAGCCCATGGCAAAGCCCATTAGTCCCAGTCCCCAAGCCGGATGGCTCCCTGTGGCAGTGCATCGATTACCACCACCTGAACGTGCTGGTGGTCTTTGACGCATTCCCCATGCCCCACGTGGCTGGATTAGTGGAGCGCATAGGAAAAGCCCAGTATATTACAACACTGGACCTGGCAACAGGATATTGGCAAATCCTAGTAGCTAAGAGGGACCAGGCTAAAACAGCATTTGGAACACCCTGGGGCCTCTATGAGTTCATACGCATGCTGTTTGGACTCCATGGGGCAGCAGCTACATTCCAACAGCTGATGGATCAGATACTAGCTCCTCGTGCGGAGTATGCGGCAGCTTATATAGACAATATTGTCATATTTACTCAGACACACAAGAGGGCCCTCCAGGCCATATTGGCTGAACTGCAAAGGGCGGGGATGACGGCAAACCTGCGGAAGTGCGCATTGGCCCAAAGGCAGACCAAGTACCTGGGTTTTCTGGTTGGGCAGGGAACCAGCAGACTGCTGACCGACAAAGTAAAGATCATCCATAAGTTTTCAATGCCCCAGAACAGCCAACAACTCCAGTCATGTGTGGGGTTGGCCAGTTATTACTGACGGTTTGTTCTCTACTTCTCTGAGTTGACGGCACCCCTCACAGAAGCCTTGAAAGGGCGGCAAATAGGAGCCATAAAATGGACTCCAGAGATGACATGTAACTTCGAGCAGCTAAAGAAAGCCTTATGTGAGGAGATGGTAATACACACACCTGACTTCTATAAAACGTTTATCTTGCAGACGGACGCATCAGAAAGCACCATTGGGGCAGTCCTGACCCAAGAGGATGGAGGACTAGAGAGACCCATAGCCTATGCCAGCCAGAAATTGTTACCAGCAGAAACATGGTATGCCACGATAGAAAGGGAATGCCTGGCAATTCGATGGGCGGTCGAGCATTTCCGATACTACTTAATGGGGAGGGAATTCGAACTCCTGACAGACCGCGCAACCCTAAAATGGTTTAGTACAGCCAAGACGAATAATGCCTATATCACTAGGTGGGCCTTGGCCCTGCAACCTTTCAAATCTTACATATCACACCAGCCGAGAAAACAACATCGTAGTGGACGTTTTATCCAGGTGGATGAGATAGCGGGGATGAGAATGGGCCCAGTGACACAGGACGTCAGGCCTTTCAGATGTAGGGAATACAAGGTAGGAAACCAGAACTAAGGATTAAGATGCCCCAAAGCATCTTGAAGTGGGGGTTATGTCCCGGGACAACAGTCACTGGGAAATGGGGGACACCTCCCTCCCCTGCAGTGGGACAGGGGACAGAACAGCCCACTGGAGCCCTGAAACTAGGGCAAACTTACCTCTTACAGCAGGAGAAGAGGAGGATGCACCGTGCTGGCATCAAACAGCTGCACGGTTTGTAAGCCACACCTACTTCCGGCTCAGGCTGGCACAGGTGGATACCGTCATCCCTGGACGCTGCCCAGCCGAGATAAAAACTGGCACCGAGGGAGATGCCAGGGAGGCAGTGCAGGAGGCACAAGCTGCAGATGTTTCCCACGCCGGGCTTCCTCAACGCTGGCATGCATCACAGGAGTTGGGACCAGCACACCAGAAGGGGGTCCCCAGTGGAGGGGAGGACTCCGGATATTGTTGGGGGACGACGGGATCCATAGAAATCCGGAGACTGAGTAGGAGAGGGAACAGACCACGGCCCTACCCGGGATTACAGGCGAAGGGTTTTTTTCTTTTTCTTTTTTCCCCTTTCTCTGATCCTTTTGATTGAATATACCCCTTTTGATGGGGAGCAGCCTCAAGAGGCCCTGTGGTAAGGGCAGGGGTGGAAGTGGCACTCTGAAGATAGGAGCAGCCAGAGGGTCATGGCCAGTAGCCAGGCCTAACTGAAGCCTGACAGGGAACCCTGGGGCAGGACAGAATGTCCCAGAAACACAGAGATGGAGGCATCACATACCACTACAGGCAGAAGCAACATCGGAGGGTGAGCTGTATGAACACCGAGGGCTGTCCTATAGGCTGGCACATGGATGGGGTGTATGGATGACATCCTATGGACATGGATGGATGGGGAGCCCCACGGATACCTGCCAAGGGTTGCAGCCAATCTGAGTGAGCCCGCTGAAGAGCAGCCCACCACTGGGGATATCATCAGAGTCGTGGCAGGTGAGTCTCTGGGCTTTCCCCGGGGTGACCATAGGTTCATTCAGAGGCTGCTGGAATCCATGCAGCAGCTGATACTTGGCACAAGCACTAAAGTGGCTCGCGAGCGTATTTTGGAGACCAGGTGGGCACAAGGAACATAGAGCTGGAAGAGAACTGCTGGGTTATCTTGGCCAGTCTCCTTCTATCCCAGGCAATCAAGTCATACAGTTGCTGTCAAAAATTGATCAAGCTCCATCTTAGGACTACCCCTGTTGGGAGCCTGTTCCACAACCTCACTTTTCCAATGGTTAGAAACCTTTTTCTAACTTTCAGCCTACATTTATTCTTGGATATTTATTCCTGTGCCAGCATTGTCATGTAGGATCATAGACTAGTTTGGAGGTCATCTAGTTCAGTCTGCTCCTCAAACCAGGATCATCTCTGACTAAAACACTCCAATCAAGTGTCTGTCTAACCTGCTCTTAAAAGCTTCTGGAGACGGAGATTCCAGAACCTCTCTGGATAGCCTGTTCCCATGCTTAACCACGCTCATAGTGAGAAAGTTCTTTCTAATATCCAACTTAAATTTCCCTCCTGTAGTTTGAGACCATTGCTCCCAGTCCTGTCTTGTGTGGCCACAGAAAATAGTCTATCTCCATCTTGTTTATAACCACCCTTCAGATATTTGAAGACTATTATTAAATCCCCCCTCAGTCTTCTATTCTTACTAAATAATCCTTGTTCTTTCAGCTGCCAGCTGGCTAGTCCCTCACCGAAGCACCCTTGTGCCCCAGCCAGCCCCTTCCTAGCACACTGAGCTGGAGGGGCCGGGGGGCAACCCTGGGCTGGCAGGCCGCCCCCCTGCTCCAGCCCAGCTCAGTGTGTTGGGCATGAGTGAATTCCAGAGCTTATTGCTTTGGAGTTTATTGCTCCCAGGCACACGTTCAAACGGCGCACCCAGGAGCAATAAACTCCAGAGTTTATTCCTTCACAGTAATTGCCCGTGTAAACATGCCCCTGAAGTGCTTAAATAGTGCTTACGCTTAAATTGGCTTCAGTAGATTGGTTTTTTTCCTTATGAATGATTGACTTTGAAAGACCAATCATGTCCCTTCTAGTCCTGCATTTTTGCTAGGCTAACTAAGCTATCCACTTTTAATCTCTTCATAGGACAGGTTCTCCATTCCCCTGATCATCCCAGTTGCCCTTTTTGGCAACTCTTTTTATTTCAATGGATCTTTCTTGAACCTGAGGGCACCTTTATGTGCGCCCAATGCCTGCTCGAACATCCACAGTGACTTCAAGATCTTTCTTTCCTCCATGGTTGCCTTTACAAATATTTCAAATGGTGTCTTCCACATTGTACTGCTTTGCATTTGTCACTGTTACATTTCACCTCCTGTCACAATACCTGCTCACCTGGCTTAATTAGGGCCCCCTGAAGTTCCACATAATCCTGATAAACCTAAACCATGCGCCATCCAGAAGGTTGGTAACAGCTCTGTTCACTTGTCTCAAATAATTAATAAATATATTCAACAACATAGGATCTAGTCCTGAAATTGAGGCACCTTATTGTTCACCTTTGCTAGGTTGAAAATTGATCATTTATTTCTGCTTTTTGTTTGGTTAATTGGATGATTCTCTGAAAGTGTTTTAGGTAGTCATGGGGAAGAAAGTAGTTTCCTTAAGAGCCTTTTGTGTGAAACTTATTCAAAAGCTTTTTGAAAGACATTATTATTATATCAGCTGCTGGTTCTTTTTTCATGATCTTGTTCCAATGCCTAAAGAAGTATAGTAGAATTGGAAATGCATGACTTTTTGTATTAGCAAAGCCACCCCAGCTTGTTCCCTAGGTGTTTTCCAATGATATTTTTAAGCATCGTTTTCAGGTGTCTCTTTGGCCCACTGAGTCCTCATTACATGTATGAGAGAAAGAAAAGCAATTTGTCTCCTATTTGTTAGGTTAAATTTGTAGCATTGAAATGCAGGGGGTTGTTTGGAGGTGGATTTTGTTTGGTTGTTCAGAGACAAACCTGGGTCCCCACATTGTTGATCTTCAGCTTATAATCTACTCTCCAAATTCAGTTTCCAGGCACAGTTGTGACAGCTGACAGATTTTTTTGTGTCAGCTGCTGTCCAGTACTGGATTGCACAATCGGGAGAATTGGTCATGTGTTCTGTTCTTGAGTTTTCACTGCCTCAGTCTGTCGCTTAGTTTCTCAGTGAGTCAGTTTCCCTATCTGTAGATTGAAGGCAGTAATGCCCACCCATTTGAGATCTACAACAGGCACTTCATAAATATGTGATGCAACTTTGTGAGCTAAATATCTTTCTTTAAATGACCATTTCTGTGGATGCCACTCCATGGGCTATGGGAATGACCACCTGCAGATCCTCAGTGTATTGCAGAACCATGGAGACACCCACTGTGTGGGAGAAGTGTGGATCTAATGGTAGCATCTGGTTTTACATCTCAGCCTTTCACAGCACGCTCACATCTACTGTACCGCCACATTAAAATCATCCACTCAGCACTTGCTGCAATCACTGTACAGGTTTCAGTTTCATGAAAGGATTTGCTAGCTTGACTTTTTAGCTGTCAAATTGGTTGACAATGCACATTTCCAAAACAAAAGACAGAAAACTAGAATCTAAACAGAAGCATATTTCAAAGCAAGTGTTCCACTTCAGGAAGAAAACAGTGAAATCCAAGTAGGCAATGAAGTGGTTTTGTGGCTTCATATTTCAGAACCAACTGATTAAATATATATTTTACCATATTTCTTGAGGTATAAGGCCCCTTCCTAGCCCAGACCCTGAAAATCGTTCATTTATTCATTCCCTAATCCAGTGGTGCTCAAGCTTTTGGCCCAGATCAAGCCCTGCGTACCGGAATCAGGGGCCACATCTGGCCCTCGTGCATTTAGATCGTGCCCTGGGGCCTGGCACCACTTCCGCCCTGGGAGTCCAGCACTGCCCTCTGCCAGCCCTGTGTGCCAAGGTTGGGGCCTGGAGCGCAGCACCACCCTACATGCTTGTATCAGGCCCTCGTAGCCTATACTACCCATGCCTAGCCCCACATATCATCTAGCGCGCAGGGCCTGGGGCTCTCCACAGGTCTGGAAATTTGGCAGCAGTGGAGTGGTGCTACTGCTCCTCTACCACCAAATTTCTGGACCCATGGAGAACCCTGCAAGCTGGATAACATGGTCCCGAGGGCCAGATCTGGCCTCAGGACCTGGGTTTCAGCATCCCTGGTCTAATCAGTATAGCCCTCATCCAACACCTGACTCACTCAGATTTCATTGTTTTTTTCACTGGACCAGTTGTGTCATTAAAATGAGGACATATAGGTTGGTTAATGCATGAAACACCAGCAGCCCTTATCCCCTCCTAACATCTTCACAGAGCCTATCAACACTTGCATGGTCAATAATATTTAGCTGGCATGTGTCAAAATAAAAATGTTCACTGAAGTGGACAGAGGTTATAACTTGGAAAAATCACAATGTGCATTGCATGCATGTGCTCATTCCCCTTTCCTCAGAATCAGCTTCTTTTTCTCCCTTGAAGCTGCAACCC
>NW_005841966.1:2383249-2387869 GCF_000455745.1 Alligator sinensis | reverse complement strand
CAAGAGCGGGGATCACATCCTATGAATTGACTGGTACCATCAGTGGGGGTGGGCTAACCTGAAACAAGCGGAACTTGAAATCATGCTGAATGTCCCTTTTAGCGCAGGACAGTTGGGTATATTGCTGAGGAAAGCAGAATTTATCACATTTGGGCCTGACCTGGGAAGGTGATGAACACCTGCAGTTCCCATCAAGATCAATGGGAGCTGTAGATGCTCAGCAGCTCTTTTTGTAGGTCACCGTTTAAAGAGACACTTCACAACATCCTTTGACAGTCACCTTTGAAAGGAGAATCTCCACCCGGTGTACTTTTAGTTCCTCTCTTTTTCCTGGAGGTTTCTCATTACAGGGATTCATGGAAATGGAACAAGGTGAAGGTTGTAATCAATCCTGTCTCAAAGGAACCAGAATGTAATCTGGTTCTGTTACACACTCCCCTGCAGATCTCCTTGGTGGTATTTTCTCAGTAAATGAAATAGAAACTCCAAAAGAAGAGCCCTAAGTACAGAGTGTTTATAAGGACCCCTCTGGCATTACAATGAAATAGAAAAATATGCACATGGACACAAGGTGTCATGTTCATG
Source organism: Alligator sinensis (assembly GCF_000455745.1). Classification (NCBI taxonomy): domain Eukaryota; kingdom Metazoa; phylum Chordata; order Crocodylia; family Alligatoridae; genus Alligator; species Alligator sinensis. Next base: position 2,387,284 of record NW_005841966.1, on the reverse strand, counting down.
TTTAATGTCCTTCAGACAAACTGAACCCCGAATCCTTATACTTTAAGTAGCAGAAGAGGTTAGGGCACTAGTTGACAAGAAAAGAAAGGAAATCCTGTCATTTTGCCATCCTTCACAACTGCTCAACAAGGTTGCGGATTATTCTACTTCATACTTACACGGCGCTTTGTTTTCATCACACTTTACACAATTAGGGTAAACCTTCAAAAGTGATTTAGGAGCTCACATCCTATTGAAAGTCCCTTTGAAGGTAGAACTTTGGCTTCAAAGTCAGAAATGTTATCCTTGCTCTGATTACTTCTCGCAATAATGCTGCAAGACAAGGCAGTGTTGGTGATGATGGTAATGGTGATTTCCATTTTCACAGAAGGGGAATATAATATAAGAATGAACAGTCCAGTGACTGGTGTCTTTAGGCTAGCATCATATCAGGTCAGGAGTGTCTCATTCCCCATTGTGCCCAGTTTCTTCGACTGCACTCATTCCCAAGCTGAATAGGGACAGAGCAAGTATTTAATTTCAGCTGGGGGGGGGATGTGTATCATTGGGGCTGAAAATACAGGGAGGTATTTAATGATGTGTGATCCATATCAGGCACTGAACACAAATCTGTGGTGTTTCTTTTTTGCTGAAGGGTAAATCTGAGTTACTGGAAAGATAGGCAATTTACCATGGTTATAAAGTACCTACATCAATAGCAGGTATGGGAACTAATTTTGCCTTCTGCTTAAATAATTGAAAAATACTACCCTCACCTCTGGAAACAGCAAAGTCTATCAGAAAGGGTGTGAGACTAGGAGTCAGCAGGCTTGAGCTCTAGCCCTGGCTCTGACACCAATCTGGTATGTGAGATTTGACAACTCATTTGACCTCAGTTTCCCTTCCCATTGTTTGTCTTGCCTGCTAGTATTGTAAGCTGCTTGGGGAAGTGATGGTGTCTAATTATACCTGCATGCAATGTCTAGCATTGCATGGCTCTAATCTTTGTTAAGCCCAGCAATAAAACTAAGTGCTGTATGGTGCCATATGGATACATCACCATACATTCATGGAGAGAGTAAAGGAATGAAAAGATGCTCCAGAACAGTCACAAAATCCTGGCTTGACCAACCATTGCAACCTGTAATAATAGAGGTGTGGGGTTCAGTCATCATAGCAATTTTCCTAAGTAAGCATTGGCACAGTTAAGCACTCTTATATTTTATTAAACTCTAGCAGTGCACTGAACTCATTCCCCCAGGCTGACCTTGACCCTGCTTATTATAGAAAGGTTAATTTTTTACCATAGTGTGGGAGGGAAACCTTCACTTCAATATTTCTTGGCTCTTGCACTTGATTTTGCAACAGTAGCACTCATTTAACAGGAATGTGTTTAATGTTGATATCTATTTATACAGCAGAACAGAGAAAACGTAAAGCTGAGACTGGAGATTAAACCACTACTGAGGTTTTGGTTTTGAGGTTTCGAAAGTTATGAGGAGATAACTTGCATTTCTAAGGGCTACAAAGCCAGCCTGACTTGTGTGGTTTATACCACCTTGTTCACATACTATCCCTCTAGGCTTGCCTTCAGCTTTACGACAGTTTGGCAGAATTTGAGTGTTATCATACCAGGAAAAGTGTTGTTGGTATCACAGCTATGTTACTCCACGATCCTTACGATATTTAAGTATTAGCATAGACATTGGCTGCATCTACATTACTGCTCATTACTACTGCATAGTAGCTCATTACTACTGTGCAGTAGCATCGCCAGGCACAAACCGTAATGTGAACTACTGCGCACAAAGCATCACTAGGCAACTATGCTGGGACGCTACTGTGCATTAACCACAGTTACTGCGCAGTCATTTAGTACATGGTTATGCAAGCACTAAATGACTGCGCAGTAACAACTGCACGGTGGGCGGCTTGTGTAAACGCTCCCATTCCTACTTACATCTCTCAGAACAGAAGCAATTATTCTGTATGTTGGCCTCCATTTTTCCCCTCCCATTCTCCCACTTGCCTTTTATTGCAACCATTCCTCCTCCTCTCCCACTGCTGCTGCTTTTCTTCCGCTTTTCTTTTTCTCAGCATCCCTGGAAACTGTCCTCGCATAATACAGCCTACTGCTTCATTAACAAACATAAGAATACTTGGGCTGGAAAAATAAACTGCTCCTATCCAAGCTCCCTGGCTGAAGGCGAACAGCTGGGTTTGCTGCTTGGAAGGACTGTGTAGCACAGATCCACGTCTAGACCGTCTGCAGTGTCCCAGCTGAGGTGAGGCAAGGAAACTGCCTGTGAGCTGGAGGGTTTCCTATCACACTGCTGGTCTGCATTGTCAACATCGATCTGCTCAGGCTTTACTGCAGGCTTTTCATTGCTCGCCCGGTGCTCTCAGTGCATCTGGAGAAGCAACCAGGAGCCATCTTGCTTTTACTACTTCTGTTCTGGACCTGGCAAGCTCTGCAGCAGTAAAAACAATAAAATGTCTGTACAAATAACATTGCAGGGGCTGGCATCTGTGCATGTACATTTACAGGTCATTTTGGAAATGGCCCTTACTTTACAAGCACAAAAAATATTAAAATATGATATCAAAATAATAAGTAATGTATTTTCCATAAATGTATGACCAGAAAACTCTGCATAATTCCCATTTCCGCACCCCGCCCCTGCAAAAAAAAGGTGTCTGGAGTGTTTCAGTTGCTAAATAGCTTATTTCCATATAGGCTTGAGCTATCCCAACTCATTGCAATGAAATGTTTTTCCTTATTAGGTCAGCCTTTCCTAGACCTGGGCAAATGATGTTTCAACTACATATGGCTAAGAGGTGTGGTGTCAGCGAGTAGCAAGAGAAATCGTCTCAGGTGGGAATGCTTTTGGGACCACCTGAGTGAAATACTGCATTCTCTATTGCCTTTCTGTCTGGAAAGGGCACAAGAAATCCACAATTTGAAGGCAGCAGCTGGTTTCAGCTAAAAACACCGTCCCTCTGCTGACACTTGTTCTGTTTCATTTTCCTTCTGCAGTGGCTAAGGAACCCAGGCCCGCAGCATGAGAAACGAACTCTGTTTGGAGACATGGTGTGCTTCTTGTTTATAACTCCATTGGCGACCATCTCCGGCTGGCTGTGTCTGCGGGGAGCAGTGGACCATCTGCACTTTAGTAGTAGGCTAGAAGCTGTTGGCCTCATTGCACTCACTGTCGCACTCTTCACCATTTACCTCTTTTGGACCCTAGTAAGTGCTGATTTTCAGTTAACTATCACATAAGAGGGAGGGGGGGGTGAGCTCATTTTGATCCCATGAATGCCAAGTAACATTATGGAATAACCCTATAGAATTAAAATGGGAAATGATCACCTTTCCATGGCTCTTTTGGACCGCCGGCTATAATTTAATAGAGACTTGCCATAGAATTCTGTAAGACCCCTGTACAAAGACTGTCATTTTCTATTACATTCTGTAATTTTCCTTTAGTTATGGCTGTAGGAAACCTTGTAATTTCATCCCAATTAAATTCCATTAGAGCTCCTGCATAAAGGCAGTTTGCCTTTGGTATTTGGTAATTACCGAATCTGAAGGCCCCAGGGGATGGCAGGAAGAAGTCAGTGAGCAGTAGAGGGGAGAAAAGTTCAAGACAAATGCCACAGAAGTGAACTGCCATCAAAGCCATTGGATGGAACAGGGAGAGGTACAAGACAGCCCTGCATGTTTAATATGGCTGCCATGAGGCAGTGGCATAATAAGTCCTCTATTCTAGTTTGATTTTTGTAATCTTAAAGAGTACAAAAGTTCCAGATTCAATCCTAGTAGAACATTTTTACTTCCCTATATACTTAGGGTTCCATCTATTCTGCTGTTGAATTTACTACAGAATCCTCACCTTTCTGTGGACTAATGTGTGAGCATCTAAGTGTCCTTTTAAAAACATCAATACAACCAACCTCTTTTCATCTCTCAGAAGGTTGTGATGAACCTTTTCCAAATGGGGACAGAATGTAAAGGTTGGTCTCTTATGAGAAAGTTGGCATCAAAATTAGCCATAT
>NW_005841966.1:2365397-2383218 GCF_000455745.1 Alligator sinensis | reverse complement strand
GGAATTCATGCTAAAATGCAAATATTCACAATATGTACAGCCTTTAAGAGGACACAACACCGAGTCCACGCATCTGCAAAAAGCCAGATATAACAGCTCTGGGAAAGGAGCAAATTGAACTTGACTTCTGGCCAGTTTTCCAGCATTTTACAGGACCCTACAGGGAGCTCAGAAATTTTGTTGATGACACCTGTAGTTTCTTTTCTCTACTGCTGCTAGAAACAATATAGACTGCAATATTTCCTTTTGGCAAGTGCAGCTGTATTCCATACTAGGCCACCCTACCAAATAGGTGGCACTCTGCTTTCAAGAGGCAGTCTGTTCTTAATTCCATCCAGCAGGCTGCCATACAGAGGTTGCAGATTTCAAATGATCTTCAGTACGCTTTTGTACTGCATATGTAAGTCACCCTGGGAGCCTAAATGCTGCCTGATTTGATTTTTAATTATGTGTTCGCAAATACCATTAGGATTTGGAACTATGAAAAAGTAACTCTGCTTAAATATTTGGGTTTAATTATTCATGGTGCACAGACACTTATGTCACCACTCATTAAAATAGTTACAGTGACAATTTAAACTGCAGCAACTGAAATCTGCTTGCCCATTGCATTTTCACTGATAACAAGAACATATATTTAAATGCCACTTTGTATTCATTTCACAATAAAGCTCTCTCCTGCAGGAATATGCAGGGAAGTGGTGCTCAGAATTTGTTAGGAGCAGAGACTAAAGTGACAAGTTAAATAAAAATATTATAAATACCTACCCCCATTTATTTCACTGAAATGAAGTACATTTATTGCCCACTGCCCAGCAAAGACAGGACTGGTCATATGGGACAGCTACTTCCACTCTTATTAAGGCCAGCAGGAGGTGGGTGTGCTAATAAGGCCATGTGATGTTCAGGAAAGAGGAAGGGAACAGTGGCTCACTGCACAACAGCAACCCCTTCAGTATGGTAGGGAGCATATCTGAAGTACTGCTTGAAGCATTAGTACAACCTGTGATGTAGGGGCTAATTACTTAACTGCACCATGACTACTTCCCATCTACAACCTCTACACCTGCCAGAGGCTTTGCAAGACATAAGTACATACGCAAAGCCATTGCTGTGTTTGAGTGAAAGGTGAATGATACATGCAAAACATTTTCAAATACCTTCTTAGCAAAACAGTAAATTCTCTAAGGTAGGCCAAGGTGATTAGTGGCCTTGGTCGCCTACATTAAAAGGGTCTGATTTTCAGTAGTGCTGCCCACTATGTCTTAGAAAGAAAGAGAGAAAAAGAGAGAGAAAGAAAGAAAAGCAAGTCGCCTGGCTCATCTCAGATTTTTCAGTTATCAGTTACATTTGAAACCTTGACTTGTCTCTAACTTTCTCTGCAAAGCTACCCACACACACAGTCATACAGAATGACATACACATGTGAATAGAATTGAAAGCTTCCACAGCTGCCCCACTTCAAGCTGAAGTGCTCCATTAGGATAGAGCAGGGAACATCTTCATCTGAGTGAGATGTGTGCTACAAGCATAACCTGCAGGTCTCCTTGAGGTTTTGGGAGAAGAGAAAGAAAGAAATCTTTGTTTTCCTTCCAGAAAATTGGTTTACTTCCACTGGAAGCACAAGCTGGCGTATGACTTAGTTGCAAACCGCTATATTGCAGTGAACTGAGTTTAATGGGTTGAAAATGAGATGCTGTTTTTGGTAGCAAGGAAGCTATTTCACCCAATCCCAAAGTTAAGAGCCAAAGTCCACCCTGAGACAGACTTGCAATTCCTCTTTCTTTACTTGTGGTTTCTGCAATCTCTATACAAACACATACAGCTGTAACCAAGCAGAAAGCTTCCAGACAAAAGATTTCTATTTAAAGCAAGAATTTAGGGCAGATGGAAGTTTGACTTACCCCTTGCTCAGTCTCTCTGACTGCTGCAAGATGGGACAGAGTATAAATCGGAGCAGTTGTTGTTCCTCAAGGGTTTGAAATAATTGCTGGTGAAAAGTAAAAGGTTTATCTGAATGATTCCACAAAGCATAAGTGAATTTTAAAGATGGATTATTCCCCACCTCCTTATTCCCCTATGCTAATAGCAAGGGCCACAGACTTATTATCCAATCAGTAATATATATTAAAAAGTCCTTGCTTTTGTAGCACCTCAGGAGTTATTAGAATAGCTTCTCTACAATGCAATAGTGAGCAGCTGTGGCTGTTGCCAAATTTCAAAAGTTGACATTACTTGGAAACTGCCTTGAAGCAAGAACCCATGGTAAACAAGCTGTCAAGCTTAACTAGGATATCCTGTGAAAATGTTTTAGACAAACAAACAGCTTCACCATGGCTCAACAATGCAGCTGCTCCTGAAAGGACTTTGCTTGGTACTTGTGTAAAGCGGTCCTTGGGTTTTTTCATGGCGTTCATTTCAGCAAAATACCTCCATCAGATTTGCCTAATGTCCATTGCTACTAGCTCATCCTATAGAGACCATTCAAAGTTCCTTTATGTTAAAATGGCAATGCAAAGATAAAAAGGTATACATCAAAGAGACCTTTCAGTAAGAGCCTGGTGGAGAAAAGGCCTTCACAGTTTACCACAGTGAGCTAGTCAAGGTTAGTATTTAAGTAAAAACTACATTTACCTTGTCTCTACTAGGATTTTACATTGGAATAGCTAGCTGAAGTAATCTTTCTCAATAGAAACAAACACCCAGAAGGACATAAAGCTCTATTGAAGACATTTTCATTACTTAAAAAATAGAGATGGTTTACATTCCTCAACCACCCTGGCAATCAGTACTAGGATTGTTCGCTTCTGGCTCTTCCCTACTAGAAAACCAACCTGAGAAAATTTCATGTAAGCAAACTTCCTTCCTGCTCCCAGAAGGAAGACAAGTGCCCCACCTCTACATGCAGCAGATTCATATGACCCCATAGTTCCTGGAGCTTCAACACAGGTTTCACAACTATTTAAAAATCAATGACAAATGATGGCTAGATCATCCTCACATGCAGTCTTAGTAATCCAGGTTCATTCTGTTGTCTGTGCATAGCAGCTCCCCTTATCAAAATTATCACATAGTACCTTTCAACCCAATCTTTTCCAAAGCCCTGAGACACTGAAATACATAAAAGCTCACACTGGGCACATGTACACAAGATGTATTACTGCATGGCAGACTAATTTGCTGCACAGTAAAGTGTCACTGTCTACATGTATGCGGCAGTTAGGGTGCTAGATACACCTATCAGATACAAGTGGTATCCATCAGCGCAGTAAATAACTGTGCTTAAATGTATGTGTAGATGGTGACACTGGGGATTGGTTTACTTCAGCTCAGATTGAACCGGAGTATATTCAGTCACATTAATTGCACATGTAGATGCGCCCACTGAAAGCTATGGTAGCTATGTGCACATTAAGTGCAGGATCAGGCTGTTTGTATCTACGTAGCAATCACTTCTCAGCCTTTAGAGGGCTGGAACTTGGCAGCTGTTTAACACATTAATTCTGAACACTTCCCTCACGCCAGAAGTAAAATATACTACATACAGTTAGAACTGGTGTAAGAGTTTTGGGTAAGTTTTAACCTTTTGGAGGGAAATCCTGCTTCCAAGTTGTGCACAATCTTTACAGGCTGAAAATTCAAGTTTATTGAAGACAAACACACAGGCCTCTCCACAGTCTGGTCAAAAGGGAACTGTAAACTTCAAAATTTCCACTTATCCCCCCTTCTCCCTCCTTTGCTGTCCCTTTCCTGCTGCCTTGCTTGTTCTCTCAGCCTTTGTCCCTGTCTTCCTATCCATGTCCCTTGGATTTGCCCAGTTCTCCATCTCTCCCCTGGAGGCTAGAGTGGTGCAGGCACTAAGGCACACTGTTGACATCCCAAAGGTCACAAGTTTGAGGCTATAGCAGATCCACTTATGGCATAGCCCTGTTAGATTCTAGTGAATCTACAAGTTCTGCTAAATACCTTGTCACAAGAAAAAGGCAAGATCTTACTTTCTCATAAGTCATCTGGCCTGTATTTCTTTTTCTCCCTGTCTAATTCCATCTCTCCACACACCTGTTGCATGCCCAGACCACACTTAGTGAAGAAGTGTAGGTCACTATCCTGGATGTTAATCTAGCTTCAGATCCATTTGAAACACCAGGTGTTAGTGCCTTTTCTTTGCTAGTCATCTCCACTTCCACTTGCAAAGATTGAACAGAAAGGGTGGCACTGTTAGCAGGACTTGAGTCTGGATTCAGTTAAATTGTGAACCAAGATAGACCATTTTTAGCATAGTGCAAATTCTTGAGGAAACCAAGCTTTGTTGAAGATCATAAGTAGCTTTATAAAAAAAAAGTAAAGTACACCTGAATTGAGACAACTCGTGCTAACACAAGAAGCCCTGCATTTCTCTTCCACAGTGTGATTAACTCCTCTAGTATTTTTGTGCAATCTTGAGTCTGACTCATTGACTCAGAAAAAGGGGAGAGGAAAGAGAGCCTGAACCTCCACTAGTACTTATGTATGTCCATAGCTTTAAAGTTACCTGTAGAGCTTCACCATCTGTTCAATGGTATTGTCAAGTTATCAACATTTAGCATTTAAAGGAGCACATCAGCTAGGTTTGTTTTCAAAGAGTAGGCAACTTATCCCTTAGAGAAGGGGGCTTGATAACAGAATGGAGGGGGACAGGCAGCTAGTTTGATAGATTCTGAAGACTCCCAGCAAAAGGGGGGCGAGACTGGATTGTAGCATGAACTGTCCCACACGCATCCATTTTTCTCCTATCAGAAACTTGGGGGACAGGCCATACAAGAGTTGTCTTTGGCCTCTGATGGCCGTCTCCTTGCTACTGAATTTATCCAACCATTAGGCTCCAGGATGGGACAGTTCAGCAAAGAAAATGGCCAAGAACCAGATCAGTGAAGTGGGTAAATTGTGCCAGAGGTACAGAGATAGTGGGGTTAACAGGAGAATAGTTTGTTCTGTTAGAAAGGAGTTGGTAGTATAAGAAAGTGGCTTCTTGAAGCGACTAGCAAAGGGAAGACTGAAAACAAACACTAATTTTGAATGCAGTTCACTACAGGTAGGATGCATTTTTTCATACTAAACATTCATTTTAGGACACAAGATGTTTCTAGATTTAAACCTCTTTCCCCTCCCCTTTTTTCTCCCAGGTGTCATTTAGGTACCACTGTAGATTATACAATGAATGGCGTCGGACCAATCAGAGGGTGATACTCATAATCCCAAAGTCTGTCAACGTTCCTTCAAACCAGCAGTCCTTGCTGGGCCTGCATTCAGTCAAAAGGAACTCAAAGGAGACAATCGTTTGATTTCGGCAGTTCTGCACTGGGGCCATGCACTAAATATACTTTCTTAAACCCGGTGGGGTCTGATTCCATCCAGAACCTGGTAGTATGCTATTCTGATTTATAAACTCTTTGCGGAGGAAGGAATCACTGTTTTAATTCAAATCATGGATGCTGCAGTCATATGATATTTGCTAAGCTGCCAAACATGTTTATTTAGCAGATACTGTATGGAATTCTTCAACCTTGTGTTAATAGCTGCATCATCAGTGATGCAAACCCTCATTTTTTTATTATTGTTTAAAAATATTAAACTATGATAATTAACAATGCAAAACAAATGTAAAAAGTGCTTTCATTTTATTTTTTGTTTGCTGTTTCTGCAGTATCGTTTTTTTTTTTTTTAGGTAGTTGGATGGGACGCAGCACTGTATTTTTAATTTTTCTGAACCAAGAGGATGGCATTACAGATGGATATTCTGTTACAGTTAATTTTATTTGAAGGACATTTTATACTAATAACTTGGATTATTAAAACAACTTTTTTTTTTAAAGGAGTGGTGCATTCTACAAAATGACATATTTAAATACCATAATCATTAGAAAACAAATATACATTCTTTGTTGTTTGGTACATAAGGTATGAAAGAAAAGTATTTTTAATAATAAATTTAAAGTATGTGAAAGAAACATACCTCATGGATTGCAATAATCTCCCTAGTCAAAAAGTGTTTCATTGTTTAGCTTCCAGAAAGGAACTCCATTACAGGGTTATTTTTCTTTGTGTTCAGAGGGAGAAGATTAGTGCAGACTTTGGTGCTTTAAATTATACCAGTGTAAATCCAGCTTTAACCACGTTAATTTGTATTTACACAAAGCTGAATTTGGCCCTAACTGTTTAACATCAATTTTGTAAGGGGAATTCTGCATACATAATGAATTAGCAGATCATTAGATGTTTTCTAGGGAGCCCAGACCTGTCTTGCATAATAATTAGTATTACTCTAGAGCTGCTGAACACTCAGCTCGGCAGGTAAATTTAGTGAAGTGAATATAAACCCTGACCTCTCATTGTAGTATTGAGACTAAATCTCTCTTTAAAAAAAATGTAAGAACAGCATAGTGTCATGACCAAACCAGATTTGGAATGTGACTGCTAATTTTTTTCATCTTGGGTGGCATTTCCTACTTTCAGCCATGCATTTTTCTAAGCATCAATTAAATCACTGATTTTTTAGGTTTTGGCTCAGAAGGGAAATGTACTTACGTCAAAAGACTCATTTGGTAGTGAATGCTTCAATTGCTAATAGCTACTAACAAAAGCTGCTGACAAACCAGTGACACGTAACCTACTTGCAATTTTAAAATATGGATTTCTAGAGCATGACATATTTAAAAGGTAATTCCAACATCTGCTTGGTTTCTCCTTTTATTTTCAAACTAAGCACAAGGTGAATAGCAACAAAGGTGTTGATCTATATTTTAAGGTGAATCAACCTGATGTGTTTCTTGCCAGCCAAGATAGCCATTTAAAAATGGTGCTATAGCAAATGCATGCACTCGCAAGCTCCTCAGCAAGTTGGTGCTGTCTTCACTCAAATAATTTGAGTGAAGACAATAGATTTTTTTCCCCTTTTAAGACATATATTTGATATTCCACATAGTCATCACTCCTTGACAGAGTATTAGAAATTATACCATCTATACTCTTAACTGATCTTCCTCTAGTGAAATAATGCCCACTTTGCCTATGTCACACTACTTTCACCACAGTGAAACAGGATCACTGTTGCTTGTAAATCATGGACTTGAGCCTGCAAATCTATATTCACGTAGATATAGTTCAGTGTCCTGTAACCATACACCACAATCTATGTTCAATAAGGAATAAGTGTGTGATAAAAAAAGATAAAACAAATAATGCCCAGACTTTAAAACTGCAGAAATCTGTTACCTTAATTCAACAATGAGTTAAAACTTGCTTTACCTTTTCTCCTCTAAATTCATAAAGTTTGGCATTAAGAGCTACAGTATCTGAAGTCAGTGATTACTTTCCCTTTTCTGAAGTATGAACTTGAAAATGCATCACAAGAGAAATTATTTACCAGCAACTGGAGTTCTCTGACATGTCTCATCCATAAGGGTGCCCTGACTGTGGGCATGCATACACCTCAGTTACCTGCCCAGAGATCCTTGGCCTGAGCAATACCTTTAGGATATTGCATGACCCTGCCCCCATCCTGTGCAACACAGAGGCTAAACAGTAGTGCACCCCTTTCTGCAATTCAGCTCCTCTTCATCACCTCTTCTAAAGACAGAACACTCCTGTTGGCATCCTTGTCTGGGTACCCAGGGCAGAAAGCTTCAATTCCTCACTAATGTCAACAGAAAGGCTCTAGTATCGAAATCATCTTGGCCATATATGGGCTTTCAGGATCATCTTGTGGTATGCCTGCAGGATCAAAGATATAGGTGGGAAGGCATATAGGAGGATTCTGAACCACAGGATAAGGCAGATTTTGGGGCACTAAAGCTGGATACAGACCTTCCCTGGAACAAAAAAAAAAAGGAGCAGCAGTTCCTGGTAATATCAACACAAACAAGTTTCCCTTGGGTGACCCTGATCTGCAAAGATGAACCAGATCCACTTCTGCTGTACAGAGATGAATGGGCTGAGGAGGGCTGTCTTGGAGAACAGGGAAGTGCCCTGTGAACACCCAATAAACCACTTCCATAAGCAGAACACTTCCCTGCACAGAGGGCAAGTCTCGTACCACCTGGCCTTTTAATGTAGAAGATTGTGGTAACATGGTCCATATCCATCATGAATGCATTGGAGGAAGACTAGGCAAGCTCTGGGTACTTCCCTGAGTCCCCGAGATCAATGTGGAGTCTCACCTCCTCTGGTACTTGGAAGTTACTCTGCCTAGCAGAGGAATCTATCACAGTGGTCAACGATGAATGCAAAAGGAGCAGGGGCAACCATGAACTAGTTGTTTACTTGGTGAGAACCTCATGATATGGAAGTAGGCATGTAAATTGAGAGATTCGAATCAGGCCCCTTCCCTTAAGGTCTTTTAAGAAGTCATCTTTCTAAGGCTTGAAAAATTGATTAGTTCGCATGGGTACTTGTAAGATCACTGGTATTATGGACTGACCTCAGAACTACCTTCAATAAACAAGGACAAAGATTACTATGAGGAAGCCAAGAAATGAAAACTATAATTAATTAAAGCAGAGTTAAAATAATGTGCTTAATGGTTAGAAAGGTCTCTTAACCAGAGGTTTGTGTTTAGCTTAGTTCTCACATTCTGCAGTCTATTTTAACATTTTAAGCACAGAAGATGGCTTAGTTAAGGAAACAACTAAGACAGGTTCTTCCCTATTTGGTATAAAGGCAAGAGGTTCTTATTATGAAAAATATTACTATATAGTACTGTACCTGACATGCAGATGAGTGCTGCTAGTAATCTCTCAGACCCCTTATTCATGTTCTTTTCATGTTTTACACTCACCAGAAGGAAACATTATGATGCCTCATTCTTTTCCTTTCTTCTCCAGTGGCAGCAAGATAGTAGGCTGAATGTGGCTAATGCTCTCTTCCCCCAGTCCTTCTGGACCAAAGTTATGTCAAACAGAGAAATGATGCAGAGCTGGTCAGTAGGAATCTTCTAAGACAGCGTTTCTCAACCTATGAGTCACAACCCAAAAGTGGGTCACACGAATATATGAAAGGGTAGTGAACAAATTTTAAAAATAGATTCTCCTTTAAAGGAGAAAAACGTAGGAAATTGTGGCTTTCCCCTTGCATGCTGGCAGAGTTCCAGCCTTCAAGGGGCTGCTTGGGGACCCCCTACCCTTCCCCTACACATTGGGGTGCTGGGGCCTGGGACAGGGGTTGGGAGTGAGGGGCACTGGATTGGGACCGGCCATCAATGTTTACAAATGGGTCCTAGTGCAAAAAATAAAATGTTGGAAACCACTGCTCTAGGAGTGATTTTTTTCGCGGGAGTTGCTACTCGAATGCATGCACATTCAAAATTGAAGTTCTTGAACAGAAACAGCAACATTCACTTTTTTGCTTCTGTAGAGATTTTAGTAGTAGTAAATACCTGCAGCACAAGCCAGAGCTAGTAGACCTCTGACAGCCCAACAATGGCTCCATTGTACTATCACATGACAGATCCAGTTAAGGGGGTGGGGTGGGGAAAATAACTGATCAAAAGAATGGCTTTTTATTTAATGCAGCTCATTCTCCTTTTGCCTGACAGTATCATGCTTTTCCACATATGACTGGGTTTGGGTTTCCCACTCATTTTAATTATAATCGCTCAGTAGAGATGAGAGTGGTACTTGATTTCAAATTTTTAATAGAAAATTTTAGTGAAGGAATATGCCAAACTCATTTGGGAAGCTGCAGCTATGATATAGCTTCCATTGCCTTTGCACCCTCCTACTGTCACCATCCTGACACATTGATGGTAGAGATCACTATCCTAAATGTGTGGAGTTCAGGCCACATACAAACAATTAACGGCATCTGTGCAAAATGGAGAAAGCCAGTGCCATTCTTGCAGGTAGTGATAACTGGGGATATGACAAACTCCAGATTAGACAAATATATAGTTTTCTAGATTAGACAGATGCTGACATTTCATGTCTTGAATTTAGCATAGATTAAAATGCTAATTAATTCTGGAACCACATTAAGTACTGGAATCAACAAATCCACAGTAAGCAGCCAAGCTTTACAAGCTAAGACTCAGTATAACGTTTAGAAAATAAGTATGATATGAATAGAGTACAGCATAAAACACTACAACAATTATTTGACGGGTACTTATATTAAGACATTTTTCTAAAGCAGCATCTACTATAAGGATTCAATTTCTAACAGTTTGCATACTCATCACCACTGACCTTCCTGAGATGAACTGAGACTATGTCTTTGAAAACTCATGGCTGTTGGGAAAGGTCCCAGTTGATTGGCAAAGGACAAATCTAGTGCCCATCTTAAAGAAAGGGAAAAAAGGAGAATCCGGGGAACTACAGACAGGTTAGCATCACCTCAGTTCCTGGAAAAATCATGAAGTAGGTCTTCAAGGAATCCATTTCTAAACACTTGGAGGAGAAGAAGGTGATTAGAAACAGCATGGATTCACCAAGGCCAGGTCATGCTTGACCAACCTGATTGCCTTCTGTGATGAGATGACTAGCTCTATGGATGCAAGAAGAGCAGTGGATGTGATATACCTTGACTTTAGCAAGGTTTTTGACATGGTCTCCCACAACATTCTCACAAGCAAGCTGAGGAAGTATAGGCTGGATGAATGGGCTGTAAGGTGGATAGAAAACTGGATGGATCATCAGGCTCAGAGGGTAGTAATGAATGGCCCTTTGATTGTCTCTCAAGTGTCGTCCAGTCCCAAGGGTTGGTCCTGGGGCCAGTTTTGTTAATATCTTCATCAAGGGCCTGAAGGATGGGTTGGAGTGCACCCTCTGCAAGTTTGCAGATGACACCAAGCTGGGGGGATGGGGAATAGTAAATATGCTGGAGGGTAGGGCTAGGATTCAGAGAGACCTAGCCAAATTGGAGGATTGAACCAAAATAAATCTCATGAGGTTCAATAAAGACAAGTGCAAAGTCCTGCACTTAGGACAGAACAATCCTATGTACTGGTACAGACTGGGGACTGACTGGCTAAGCAGAAGTTCTGGAGAAAAGCATCTGGGGGTTACAGTGGACAATAAGCTGAATATGAGCCAACAGTTGTCCCTTGTTGGAAAGAAGGTGAATGGCATACTGGGCCAGCAGGCAGAGGGGAAGAATCACTTTCCTCAATTTAGCACTAATGACACCACATCTGGAGTACTGTGTCCAGTTTTGGGCCCCCTGCTATAGAAAGGATGTGGACAAATTGGAGAGTCCAGCAGAGGGCAATGGAAGCAGTTAGAGGGCTGGGACATATTTTTATGAGGAGGGGTTGTGGAAATTGGGTGTATTTAGTCTGGAGGAAAAAAGAGAGGATTTAATAGCAGCCTGATGGGTGGATCCAAAGAGGACGGAGCTAGACTGTGCTCAGTGGTGGCAGATAACAGCAATGATCTCCAGTTGCAACAAGGGAAGTTTAGGTTAGATAGAAAGAAAAAAAAACTTTCATGAGGAGGGTAGTAAAGCACTGGAACAGTTTACCCAGAGAGGTTGTGAACTCTCCACCCTTAGAGGTTTTTAAGAGCTGGCTGGGATGATATAGTTAGGGCTGGTCCCTTTCAACTCTCATTGTCTAACTCGTATAACTATACATCTGTCCTCCACTTTCCTTTTAGACTCTCCACTACTGCTGAGTAGTGGAGGTGCTGAAGTCTACTTTATTGAGCAGGAAATGCAAATGGCATTTGCTTTAAAACAAACAAACAACAACCCATAGAGAGGAAGGAAGTTATCCTGGTTTTCATATTTTCAGGACCCGTCCAATTTAATTAAAAGGAAGAAAAAAGGGATAAGTTGATCAACCATAGGAATCTTGAAAGTTCTTGGTTATGTCTTCTTTACCAAAGTGGAGCAGGAGGCTCTTAAAAAGCTAGGGGACAATAAGCTTCTCTCTCTCTTTCTTGACCAACAAGCCATGCCTGTTATTTTTTTGTTTTTAATATTACCTCCAATATATATATATAGAAAAACCCAAAGTAAGTGTGAATCTGCCCAACTTGAGGCTCAAAATTAATCATCCCCATCCCCTCCTCTGACACATTTCAGGAGATGGGGATGTATTTCCAACCAGAAACCTGCTTGCTTTGTGCACACAAACACAATTAACACAGAACCAGACTAATTTGGAAGAGCTTCCTGTACAATGTAAAAGGGATTAGCTAAAGGCAAGATGCAAAAAAGGCCTTAATGGGCCCAGAAATAAAAGGGAGGGAGAGCAAGATTTTTGGCCACCAGGAAGAAAAGAAACACCAATTCCCATTGTACCATGTTATTGCCGCTTACAGACATGGTGGTTAATGTAATGCAGGCTGTAAACGAGAGGAATTAGAAATGAGATCTAACATGCAGGAAATGAGTACTCTGGCTCATTTCTGAACTGTTTTGCTAAATCTAGACGATTCTAAAATCTTTGAAAATATTAAATGAAAGATGCCCAACTTTCATCTGGTACTTTTGCAGTTGAAGATCAGCTTTCAATTATCATGTAACAGGGATCTTCATAGAAATGTTAGTTCCAGTTGAGTTAATTGTTCTAGGAACAAAATTACTCTTCAAGGCACCACTGCAATGAGAACACTGAAGGTTACACAAAGAAAATAAGGACTTGCTTCTTGGTCAGCAGGCTTATTTTTCTTCCCCGAACATAATTCCCTCTGGCCAGGACCTTTCACACTGCCAATTAAGTTAGATTTAATTCTCCTTGAATTTGGAGCATTGCTCAAAAGCAACAAAGTTCTTATGCTGCTGACCAACTTCCAGCCAACTATGATCAGGTTTTCCCTGCTTCTGGTACATTTCCTATAGGAGAAATAAGCAGTACCACTCTTAGTCAATAAAAAGGCTTAACTTTTCACATGAATGTGACTGTTAGGGGTATGCTATGAAAATAGTAGGTCAATAATATGCTGTTAGATGCCTCAAAGTGCAGCATCACTGTCCTTTCTATAAACTTACCTAGCATGCTCTCGCCCACAAGACAATAGGATACTTATCAGCTGCATACACTTATTTTTTGTGCCAGATGTTGGTATTAGCAAAAACCTTGTGGATCACAGCTGAATCATGAATCTTTGATAGAGCAACATTACTACCAATAAACGTAACAGGTCTAAACTTCCTTATCCCCCATTTCATATGCTATTTATTGAAGTTCTTGAGAATTATTGCCTTTATTTGGGCACTTGAAGTCCAACTTTCGCCTTAAATCATACAAACAGCCATTTGGATGCCCAGCTCTTCAGAATCAGTGTCATTAGGCAGCTGTTCAGCAGCTAGTGTGAAGTCAATTGATTCCAGTCAGCGATTCACCATCGCTAAGTCAAGATGCTAGGAACTGAACAGAAAATAAATGATACAGCCATAGAAGGAACTGTGCAAGTCAGGATTGAAGCATGTTAGAAAGCTTTACGTGATCAATCACCCAAGCAGTGCACGTTCTGTAGAACAAACTACACTCAAATCTTCAAAGTTGAAAACATGAGCATAAAAAAAAGCTTGAAACATTAGAGCCAAGTACAGATAGTCAAAAAGCCCGAGACTGAATTGATTCAATTTTTGCAGGTTAGTCTAAGATGCGTAGATTGAGCCAATAATGCAATGCATGCTTGCAGTGGCCCAGGCTAGAAGCCAGGGGGCACTAGAGCACACTGCTGTGCTCAGCTTGGCCCAAGACCAGCCCACCCACCCTGCAAGGGGGGGATTTGCTGGGGAGGTACAAAGCATCCTGGGATGCTGGAGGACTGAGCTAGCTTGAATCTGGAGGGGATCTAGGACACAAGTTCAATAAACTGATCTACCTTCAATCAGTAAGTCTGATACTACATCCATGCAGGTTTATTGTAAACCTGCTTCAGCCATTTTGAAAGTGGTTCATGTGCACTGCACTTCTGTTGTTATAGATTTTAACCGGTTTCCAATTAGTTATACCAGTTTGTGTGTAATTTCTGTCCCTAGCCTAAGTGAATAAACATATCCATGTAAAATTCAAATGGCAATTAGTAATTGCACCTGGTAAAATAATAACTGTGGATTGACACAAAATAAAAAGAGGTGTGAATGCTATAATCCTCACAGGAATAGGAAGAGGAAGTCAGGAGTATACAAAGATAGCAATGATGTAAATATTCCCAAGAAGGGAAGACCATATATATTTCACACACACACACACACACACACACACACACACACACACACACACACACACAATGCAAAGGAACTTGATGAGGCAGAATGTGTTTAAGAGACCAAAATATTACTAAATCTCCATTCACTTCATTTAGGAGAGCTGTATAGCATGATGAAGATTTCTTAAATCTTTTTATGCCAATATCAGAATTCTGTCAAATTAAGACTGCAAACTGCATTAAAGCATTAAGAGCTTTGCATCATGCACTTTGGGGGCAAATTTGACAGCTTGCTTTGCAAAGAGGAATGCAGCTAAGATACAAATGCCTGAGCAATTTTGTACCATCAGAGAGAGCTGTCAATCGAGTAAAATATGAGAGGGAGGGGGACCCAATTATGGACCACTTAGGACTGGGGGGGGAAAGCTAGATGTAAAGATACCAAGTTTTCCATCAAGTGACAGTGTTAAAAAAATACCCACAACTCTTAGCAATTAAACTCTTAATCATTTAGTACATGGGAGATTTAAGCTCTATAAATTCATAGCTATTCACTTGTTTTATATTGCTTTAATGCATTGGTTCCCAACCTCAGGGTGCAACCCAAATCAGGGTCATGGGGGATCCTCAGTAGGGTCGTGAAGGGCCCACACACATGCACACTCACGCGTGCAGCCCAGGAGCAGCGGGTAGGCAGGCAGGGCAGGCCGCTGCGCACAAAGGGGGCAATGGCGGCTCCCCCGCCCCCCGGGCCACTGCCACACTCTGCTCCCAGCAGCCTCTGTGGCACCAGATCCGGAGGTCCTGTTGGTGGCTAATGTAGTGTCATACCAAAAAAAGGTTGAGAACCATTTCTTTAGTGGCTGTAGATAGGAAATATACTTGCTTCCACTTCTTTTGGGGAAGAACAAAAGGAGCAACTTCAATGCTTACCCAAATTTCATATATTGTATGGTTTGTCTGCATTAGACTTTCTTAAAGCAAGAGTTACTGCTGATTTCAAGTACCCCAAGGCAAGCTAGTGCACGTTGAAAAACCAACAAGACTGTTCCTGTTATGTAGAGAATCTAACCTTAAATCTTAGAGATATTAGGGCGGGGGGATTGGAAAAGATAAATAGTACACCATCTTCCAACAGAAGGGCAAAGATGATCACCATGTGCGCCTTGGCTGAGTTAAGAGATAGGCAACTATGCTTCAATTTCACTTGGTAGTTAGGATAGTTGGAATGGAAGCCTCTTAAAAAGGAGAGATGGTCTTCTACAGAGGTTGGCTGGATGCAGCCCATGAGGCTGTTCTATCTGGCCCATGGGGCTCCTCCAAAAAACAATTGTTACTGACCTGAGGCTGCTACTGTGAAAGCCAGCAGGAGGCAGGCTTTCAGAGGTTGTGTGCCATCAAACCAGGCTGGCTCTGTACCTCCACCTCTGTGGGGCTCCCAGCACTCCAGCTGGAAGCTCCATTTGGAGACACCACGTATGATGGTACATGACTGAACAGCTAGTGAGTGGCAAGGGGAGCTTGCGCCTGCAGTGCCAGGAACACCACGTGGAGGCATGCAGCCAGCCTGGCCTGACCTGGCAGCATGTGCTGCAGTGCCAGGAGCTTCCGGTGACAAAGTCAGGGGTTAGGGGGTGGCCCTTCTGGTCCCAAGATGGTGATTGGGGGGCACAGCACCTTCCAAGGGGTGGAGTTACCCCTGGCAGCTCATCAAAAGTTGTTAAGCAGCCCTCCAGTCAAAAAATTGGCCACCCCCGATCTTGCATGATTCCAAATGGAAAAGTCTAGCCCACTCACCCAGGCAAATCCATCTAATCAAATCCTTTTGCTGTGGAAGAAAGCATCTCCAACAGAGGACAGGTAGGCCCACTCCACTGTTTAGATCCAAGATTCACATAAGGCAGGCTGTGGAAATCCAGATGGTGGGTCCTCCCACCACTCTAGCAGAGAAGGTATGAGAATTGGAATTGCTTTAGCCAAGCTGGGCCATTAGGATCAACCATGTAGAGTTGTACCAAAAAAATGTATATGATGATGGATACCTCTGTTCTGTAGGCTGACTGCTTCCCTGCACAGGAGGGAGGGAAGGATTTTATGGCTCCTTAGCTTGTCAGTATAGAACATTGAGGCAATATTGTGCATCTTGACACAATGCTGCTCACTGTGCAATAAGAATTGCCCATGGAGCTTTCTACAAGTTGGCAGCCGGAGAGCAGTGTCAGTGTTGCTGCTCCACAGCTGCCAAATTTCCAGATCCAGGGGGAGCCCTGTAGAACAGGTGGCCCAGTCCTGTGTCCAAGATGGGGTACACAGGACAGCATGGGGCCTGATCCCAGCACTTGGGGCTGCACAGACTGGGGAGGGAAAGGAGCTTGATCCCAGTGTACAGGGGCAGGGCCAATCCAGGCACAGGGGCTCCAGGCAAAAGTAGACCAGGGTCCAATCAAGCTCACAGACCAGCCCTGCACTACTCATCTGACCTGCAGGGCCAGAGTTGAGCACTAGGGGTGCACTGATAACAATTTTTTGGCCTGATACCAACAACCAATTATTAACAAGCCATATCAGCCAATACCAATCCAATTGCTGATATGTAGCCCAGCAGCTTGGAGAGTACCATCCAGCTGGTAAGTCTGTGGGGAGGGTAGCGGATTAAGGCCTCCACAGTGAGCAAGGGAGTGAGGCTGGGGCTGCACAGCTGGGGCAGGGCATAGAATGGAGCTAGAAGCAGCTTGTTCAGGGGTCAGCTCCTGTTGTTGTGCACACCCTGAATCTGCATGTGGCACAAGGGTGGGCTGTCACTGCAGGTTGGGGCCAGGGCAGCGCCGGGCGTGCAGGGGGCAGTGGCAACGCTGGAAAGTGGGAGTTGGGGGGGGTGGGGGCTATAGCAATTTTTGGGGTGGCTGTAGCCCACTCTGTGGCCCCCCTCCCAGCACCACTGCTGCCTACCCCAAGCATAGCCCTGGCCCACCCCCACACACACACAGGGAAGAGTCCAGCGCGGTCCCAGCTCCAGCCCAGTGGCAGCCGGCGTTTGCACCATGTGCAGATCCAAGGGGCACATGCCCCCCCATGCCTCCCCCAGGGGTGGGCACAGCAGCAGGAACTGCTCTCCCCCTAGATGTCCCCCACCCTGCTCTGCCCCACTCCCTCCCTCACTGTGGGGGCCTCCATCTGCCCCCATGCCCCTTCCCTCCCCACCATACTAGCTAGATGCCATTCTCCAAACTGCTGGGCTGCATTCCTGGTCCTATGTATGCTGCACGTGGCATTTATCAGCAACATTATCAGCCACATGAGCCAAAAAGATTGCCAATAATGTCAGTTTTCCTTTTATCCATGCTGATACGATACAGACTGATGTATAGGTGCACCTCTAGTGAGCACTGCTGTTTTACAGCTTGCAGTCAGAAGTCATTGACATGTACCTCCGTCCCTGGTGATTCGGAGAAAAGAAATGGGACCCCACGGAGACACTGATCCAGATTCTTCCACTGAGAGAAGACAGACCCAACCAGCAAGGGAACAGTCATCTCCATCCTGACAGTAGGTCACCAAGATGTATGTATTGTGACTTATAGGAGGTACTGACACTGAAGTCTGTTCTTTTCATAGATTCATAGATGTTAGGGCTGGAAGGGACCTCAATAGATCATCAAGTCCGACCCCCTCCGTAGGCAGGAAAGAGT
>NW_005841966.1:2364771-2365048 GCF_000455745.1 Alligator sinensis | reverse complement strand
CCTCTCAACCTTCTCTTGCGGAGGCTGAAGAGGTCCAGGTGCCCCAGTCTCTCCTCATAGGGCTTGGCCTGCAAGCCCTTAACCATATGAGTGGCCCTTCTCTGGACCCTCTCTAGGTTCTCCACATCCCTCTTGAAGTGCAGCGCCCAAAACTGCACACAGTATTTCAACTGCGGTCTGACCAGCGCCCGATAGAGGGGAAGTATCACCTCCTTGGTTCTGTTCGTCACGCATCTGCTGATGCACGATAAAGTGCCATTAACTTTTCTGATGACTT
>NW_005841966.1:2346046-2364409 GCF_000455745.1 Alligator sinensis | reverse complement strand
AACCCGTGCTGGTTTCCCCTCAGCATAATTTGTCCTGCCGGGCTCTCGCAAATGTGAGCCTTGATAATTTTTTCAAAGACTTTGCCTAGGAGGGAGGTGAGACTGACTGGCCTATAGTTGCTTGGGTCCTCCTTCCTCCCCTTGAAAATGGGGACCACATTGGCCCTTTTCCAGTCCTCCGGGACCTGGCCCGTGCACCACGAGTGTTCAAATATTCCCGCCATTGGCTGCGCAGTGACGTCAGCCAGTGCCTTCAGTACCCTCAGATGGAGTTCATCCGAGCCTGCCGACTTAAACGCATCCAGTTCCTCAAAGTGCCTCTGCACCATCTCAGGGTCTACACTTGGTAGAATGGCATCCTGCTGCTGCCTCTCTACAACCCCAGTAAGAGACTTGTCTTGCCCCTCGCTTAGGAACACGGAGGCAAAGAACTCATTGAGAAGTTCAGCCTTGTCCCCCCTGTCCGTCACCAATTGCTTCTGCCCATTTAGCAGGGGTCCTATTCCACCCTGGGCCTTCCTTTTACTCCCTATATATCTAAAGAACAATTTTTTTTTATCCTTAACTTGGGATGCCATCCTCAGCTCCATGGTAGCTTTGGCCTGTCTAACTGCCTCCCTACAAGTGGAAGCAGAGGAAGTATACTCCTCTTTAGTAATCTCCCCCGTTTCCACTTCTTATATGCCCCCCTTTTAGCCCGTAGACTGCTCTGGATTTCTCTGGTCAGCCAAGGAAGCCTCTTGGCCCCTTTCCCCCTTTTTCGCCCCACATCGGGATCGTCTCCCTCTGTGCACGAAGTATCATTTCCTTAAGGCACAGCCACTCTTCCTGGGCTCCCAACTCTTCAAAACTCTTGCTCTGCAGTGTGTCCTTGACTAAGTGCCCGAGTTCATTTAAATCAGCTTTCCTAAAGTCTAGCACTTTCACCCTACTAGTTACCTTACCCAATCAACATCTTATGGCGAATTCTATTATTTGGTGATCACTGTCCCCCAGGTGACCACCGATCTGTAGGTCTCCTACCATGTCATCCCCCGTTGCCAATAGAGCATCAGATCTGCGATAGCCAAGCAGTGGAAGTCAAGCAGTGTCTAGATGCTTTATTTTACTCTCTCAGCCCTACATGCACAGGACCAAGAAGGACTTGAAAGGCCGGGGGTGGGAGGAAGATGTATGAAGCATGCTTTCTCCACAAAACCTGGGATAAGACCATCTAGAATCAACTTTAGGTTTCTCCCCCCAAGACAACTTCTCTGGTGGCAATAAGGAAGGCCAACTTATAGGGAACTCTTGCTCCTGGAGATTCTATATCCCAGGAGTGGAGGTTAATTCCACTGGATTAACACAGGGAAAACCTGAACCTGGCCTTGTGTTCCCTTCTGGTCTGTGAAGCAAATCAATCTGCAATGACTGGAATACTTCCCCCACCAGGGCACTTAACATTCCCATCCCTGACAAGTATAGCCCATTCACTTGAGGGGGACAGCTTAACTGAGAGAAGTTCAGTGGATAGAGGCCAAACTCAAAACACTGGAATCTCAATCAGCTGGATTAGAGATGGCACAGACCATGGGAGCCTTAGGATCTCACCAAAAAGACAAAAAATGGAGATGAAAAAAGAAAAAATTAAAGTGAAAAAATAAGGGAGGGAAAAAGGAACAAATCTTTTTCTTAACAGTCAGCAGATCAGTCTTATGCAAGAAAACAAAACAGTGAAGCATGCAGCCATTTATAACCTCAGCACTTTGCACACAAAGTAGGACATAGGCACGTTGGAAAGTTACTGCTAGGATAAGTCTCTAAGCTCAAGTGCCCGAGTTGCATGCATTCAGTGAGATGTGGACCCATTATGTCCAATCACAATGTAAGAAAAATCTTACTGCAATACTCGGAGAAAAGGAAAAAAAAGCAAACCATCAGCTAAACAAGAAACCTGTTTTGTTACTTTCTGGTCCACGTTAGGCAAGAGGTTAGATTTGATAATCATACTGGTCTCTTCTGCTTGAACAATTTTGGCAACATCAGACATTCTAGCTCCACATAGTATTCCTCCATGCTCTAGTTCTGAATGAAAATAAACCTCACGTTAAACCAAGAAGTCATTGAAGTCTAGGTGGATTATAGCACTGGGATTGGTGAAAGCAATAGATACACAACAGGACTTAAGATAACTAGGTTTTGCCTTTCGCCAAAGATGGAACCACCATTCAGGATGGGGACACACGCAATTAATCATTGCATGTGGTAATTTATGTGGTATTTATTTAGATTTTAAAAATAGAAGAGAAGCAGCAACAATTGAAAATTTGATTTTAATTTCACAAATAAAAGTCACTGACATCTCATGCTGCACTGTTATAAGAACACAGCTTCTGTGGACCAGATGGAGGAGAATTAAGAAGGGTCAAGAAATGGAGGAATGAAGATGAATGAGTGAATACTTGTCTTCATTACACTGAAGTTAATTCACATTCTTATAGAATCTTTCATTCAAGAGATTAAGTGTTAAAAGTTCAAATGCACTGAAATCAAATCACCCTCAAACCAGAACAGTAAGAACCATCTCCAGCTAATCAACTTCTATTAGTAGCCTTCCGTTCGAGTTGATAGCCTACAGAAATGAGCATCTCAAAGCAAAATATTTCATTCAGATACATCTCTGACATCGAGAAAGAAAAAAAAGCAGCAGGTGAGAGAAGTCAAGTAGAAACAGGAGGACACATACAGCATATCTAACTTCATTATAGGTATTTGTAGGTCCCATCTATTTGTAGTCAAATGATTATGCTAAAAGGAGTGGTTATCTTCACTGTAAAAAGTGACTGAACAAGAATGCAGCTTATTTTATGGAAATTACAGAACCAAGCAGGAACATGCCACCTGTTTCAAGGGCCTAGTCACAAGACTAGCTACACAGATCATTTCCAAGAAAAATGAAGCCAGGTGCTACTTAAACAGGGAAACTGGACTCTTAACACAGCTCACATGTGGAAGGACATTTTATTGATAGCATGCAACTGAACTACTGAACATTTCTTCATATGGCAAGACAATCCCATCTGTTGAGAAATGTCAGACTTGGACGGGACTTACATACTTGTTATATACTAGAGAAAGATCTTCCTATGTTAGCAAGGGGAGGGAAAAAAAAAAAAAGACCATTCACATGTTCAATCACAAATGGAGTAGGTCTGCAGAGTTAACCGTTCTGTTAGTTTATTCCCCGACTTCTGAAGGTCAGTGTTTCAAAAATACAACTTAAGAGCCACATGTGATACAACTCAGGATAGAGAGAGACAACTGTATCAACATTAATTAAATGATAGTTACAGCTGAAGCATACTAGACCAAAAGCATCTTTTCCCCATTTAAAGCAGGAAAAAAAATTAGGCTTCCCCCCTCACCTAGATTACTGCATGTTATGGGACATCAAGACAGCAAAATAGCTTTAGGTATAGCTCTGTACAAAGGATGGAGACAACATTTGCGTTAAGGAGATATTTAGTGCTTCCACAAAAACAAAGTTGCTCTGGGTAAATAAATGCAACACCAGCCCCTCAAACTTTAAGTGAAGTGTTTAAATGAAGTGTTTTTATAATAGTCAAAAGGAGTTTAACCTTTTAGTTAAACAGACCGGATTGCAAAAATCCAAGTAAACTTCTTGGGCTTGAAGCGTTTGATTTCACCATTCCCAATAATGGAACCGTCACGAAGAGACTCTTAGAAATTTCAGAGCCATTTTGATAACAAGATCCCCATCTTGTGGTAGGATGTTTCATTGTGAGACTCAGTTGCACATCTCCACAAAAGGGTTGGTTATATTCACTGACACTTATCTTGCTAACTCACAGAAAAAACAAAAAATGTTATCAGATGATATTTTCAAAATAGCAGAGCCTGCCAGTATATTTATGATAAATGCCAATTTGCAGTGGACTCAACTCAGCCCACCTTCTACGAAGTCATTTTCAAATACTATCAACCCTTGTACATGTGCTCATTTCTACCTATCTACCTTTCAAAAATTGCCAAATATAGCTGCTAGTTTTAGTGACAGAGTGAAAGGACTGATCCACTTAGTTGGCACCGATATGCTTTAACTGGACTTGTTTCCAAGTTTTAGAACTATCAGATGAGGAATTAAAGTCCCTTTGCTGGTAGGAAAGATTAACTGAACAGTGCTTTCAGTTTACAAGAAAAAGGATAACCCCACAATTACCTCAGAAATGTTAATTAATTCTTGTTCCAAATCAAATACAGAAAAAGTTTAGAACATAAAATAAGGGAGTGTTTAAAATAGAGAAGCAAACAGTTCATGGAAATCAACAAGTCCAAATCTGCAACTAAAAACAAAAAGTTGGATCAAGTTTGACAGAAACCTTATGCAGAATTTAAGTTTCCATTTTCCTGATTTGAGCCAGAAACAAACATAAAGGCAAAACTGCTACAAGAAAAGCTATTCACAATATATCTAGAAATTTGTGGTGCTTATCCAAGACACTTCTGAAGTTCACCCACCGAAATACTGGGTAGAGTTGTTCTGTTCATACCAAAAATTCAAATGCATCATGAATTACCAAATATTTATGGCAACCCTCAGAAATGGTCAAGGATTATGCATGCCACGCAGTAAGCTAACTAACCAGATAAAACAAAATGTAGAAATTCTACATCTATCAAGTGTATCCATCACCTCTGCAGGAAGCATTCAAAATCAGATAGCAACAACACTTGTTTGATAAGCACTAACCAATACCCCAAACCTTCCTCTTGCAAGTTGTATCATATGTAGCAATAGTGTGAATTTTATTAGCCAAATGGCATTTCCCAGTTAGCACAGATACTAAATCAACTTTAACTTGCTTTGATTTTAAAACAATTAGGCAGATTTGGTTATTTAGTTTTTGGCACTCACAGTTCTACAGGAAAATCCAAATTCCAGACCCTCAGCTAGGCTTTCTGTAGGCTTGATAAAGTTTGACCCAGTGGATTAATACAGTCTTAAATGTAGATTTTAAAAACGTACAAAAACCTTCCATGTTTATAGGGACCACAGTATTTCGGAAGTGGAAGACTAAAGTTAAATTCCATAGTTCATCCCATCTAGCCTATTCCCCAAAAAGGAACATTGGGAAAATGTGAACAAACAAGTCAGTTGATAGTAAAACAGCCTTTTATTTGTTAATATCACATAAGAAAATTTAAGCAAGTTACACTATCTTTAAAAACACAACTAACACATTTAACATGAACCCCTGCTCCTCCCCCCCTTCTTGGTTAAGAATCTAAGTAAAGAAAAAAAGTACCAATAAAAAAGTTTTGCTGCATCCTTCATCCTCTGAGTGCTTACGTGATCATTAGGCCATATTCCTTTTTCAAACAAAGTTTTTCTATAAAAGTTTATTAACTTGATTGCGTAGTAAAAACACAAAAAAGAATCTTCAGTACAAAAGAGTTCGTAGCATTGAAAATGCTTCCCCTCCCCAACAGCACCTAATATAAAAGAGGTCAACAGCAGATGGCTAGTCTAAGTGGTGTAATCTAAAAAAAACAAACCCCCAAACACAGTGGTATATTTCCCTTCTAACAAAGATAAAAAGAAAGCTTGACCTAAAAATGAGGAGTCATTTTCAAAACAGTACAGAGTTCAGTGTCAGCAATTCACATCTTGCAAGAAAGTTATGGATATGGTTTCTTTTACAAAACTTCCTTTGCAGTGACAAAGGAAATTAAGGCCAGACTCGCAGCTTAAAAATTCACAAAGGAAATACAAAAATATGTTGTGCTTCTGAGAAGACTGCTCTGTAGGCAAGGGTTACCATCACTTGAGGAAGCTGGTTGGTTGACTGGAGGAGTTACATAATGGCACAGCTTCTGTTGCCTGCCCTAGGATCTCCCTGTTATGAAAAGAAGGAGAATTAGCTCTGAAAACCTCTAGACTGAAAAGCTTCACAATGTAAAAGCTACAGAAAATGTATAACTTTACATGTTGCGTACATTTGGTACAGTTTAAATGAAATCTACCAAACAGCTTTAACTTGGAGTCTTAGAGGAATATTATGTAGCCTGTTTTGGAAGAGGTAGTAAAAGAAGGGTAACCACCAAAGCAAAAGTTTAAAAGAAACTTTCCAGAGAGTAATGCTGAAAAATCCTTTAAGTTACATAAATGGCAAGATTTATAGGATGTGCAAGATACTAGAGGGGGTTTTTGTGGGGTTGGTTTTTTTGTTTGTTTGTTTTGTTTGGGGGGGGGGGTTGTAAGTGAAGTCAGCATGCCTATTTACTCAATTCTAAGATGAGGTGTGCCCCCTCCCCCAGTTCAGCCATGGTGGCAGTGCAGGAGGTGCGACTGTGGGATCATGCATTAGATCCCAATCCCAGGCTCCCCCTGTACTGGCAAGAAGCAAGCTCCCATAGCTGGGAACTCCCTCACTTGAAGGACTCCCAATTGCAGGGATGCCCCATGCACCCCTGGAGCTGTGGGACCAAAGCTGCCATTATCCCACAGCCCCAGGGATTTCATGCACACCCAAGGCAGTTGTACCACCTGGCTACCAGGACCCAGCTGGGTCCCAGCACCCCATGTCCACAGCTGAAGGACTCTGGGTCCTCGTGCTGCCAGGACCCAGAGCCCAGCAGTTGCTGGGCTAAGTCCCACTGTTCTGGGACTGGCAGGGGCATGGTGCACCCATCCAGTTATAAAGGTAGCACACATTTTCAAGGTCTAACTTTATAGCTGGTTGGAGCATTTTATGACATGATCGCTACTTTGCGCATGTAGCTGGTCTGACAGTAACTGCACAATTAACTACACTAATGTGTAGAGGGGGCCTAAAGTAAATAAGCCTTTTGGCTTTAACTAATATCATGCACAGTTTGTATTCTATAAAAGTAAGTACAACAGTGCTGCTTAAAAAGTGTGTTTATGGAGTAGCTGTGCTAAAACCTTCAGCAGTTGCAAAAGAGACAAAATGCATAAATCCTGGATGAACTAAGTCTATGAGTACCTACAGGTATGTTTACTTCAAAGTCAGTATTTTCAAACTTGCCTCATTTCCACGTGCTCATGGACAGCAGGGTCTGACAATAAGGGGGAGGTGGGGGCAGAGGGACTACCTATCTTCCCAGATTTATTTTCCCTGCTGTAGCAGTGGGAGAGAGGAAATTAAACACAAACCTTCAATAATTTTTATACATGATTTATAATTATTTTCCATAAACAGAATCTAACTATCAAGGGGTCATCATCTTATTCAAGTATGGTACTTTCCCTGTGGCAGCAGTGGGAGGGATGAATTTGAAAAGGACTCTCCACTACCTAGATTCTAGATATGGAAAATTAAAATAAAATGTGTAAATTTTCTAATGTCTAAAAATCCAACAATTAGGGGGGTCATCTTAAATTCAGGGTCGTCTTAGATTCAGGTAAAATACAGTAGTTATGACATTTTTCTTAAAAATATGAATTGGTTAAAGGGGTTGACAATCAAATGAACTATGTAGTCCCAGGAGCTGAACAGTAGCTGGAAGCACTTAAACCACAATTTAAATATATTAACGCCTAATTATAAGACTTCACAGAATGTAAACTAAGCCCAGCAACTGGAATTATTTCCCACGGAAGCCAGAGCTTTTTTCTGCCCCCATTGTATGTGTGCTTGCACGCCCACACAACACAAATAAACTAGTATCCTGTATTACCTTGCCTCAATATACACCAGAAACTTAAGTCATAGCTGATGTGGGAAAGAAAGAGTATTTTTATAGAACACAAGGTAGAGCGTTGTGCTGAGCCACTCTGTACTAGTCATATCTGTAGAGCAAGAGTGGCCAGTTTGGAGTATCAGCCTTTTGGCTAAGATCAAGCGTATATTTCAATTGTAAGTCTACTTTCTTCCAAATGTACTATAAAAACTGTATTCTATTTACATGCAGAGTTTACCTGCAATTGAAATCCCTATAGTACAGACTTCTGTACTTGCAGTATTTTTGTTGCATGCACAAAAATAAAGTCAAAACTTTTTTTTTTTTTTTGGGGGGGGGGGGGGGGGGTGACGTTATATTAATACTTCTAGTGCATTCTGCCTCTTGGGCCATTTCCTTGGTTATCCAATTCTCCCACGGGATTATAAAGTATAACAGCAGTTCAAGGTTTTTATTTCTTATGACTGGGGGAGAGGGGCAGAGCTCCCCTCCTGCTTAAAGTTGAACTTGAAAACGTGTCAGGTTCAACTTAGTTTCCCAAAATTAAATGGGTACATGCTTAGGATTTCATCTTATAAAATTAAAACAATTTAAACAAGTTACCTGCTGGTGGAAAAGATCCTCCTCTTCAACAGGCTCAACTCCTTCTTCAGCTTCCTCTTCTTCACCTTCACGTAAAATTGTTTTGAAGACAGTGCTTCTCTGAGCAACTTCCTGCAATAAAATTAGCTAAATTAATTGTTGTGAAATCTAATTTCATTAAGTCTAGAGACACTGTGCACTTAGTTCAGGTATCTTTTTTATTCCTACTTGAAAAAAATGGGAATACAACACAAGTTGCCTTTTCAGAGGGCTTTCCTATGGAATTCTTTTAGTCAATTAGGTCCCATCAAAATCTGATGATAACTTTAAAATTTTTAACTCCCTTGATGCATTTCCTGTTTTAAGTACTTCTGGTACCCACTTCTTAGGTACCAGAACTGTTCCTCAAATTAGATGCATTTATTTAAAACCCTGGTGTCTTGCACCCTACTTGAACAGATGAATGGTCAACAGAAGAAACTTTATTCAGCTGCACAAGATCTTAAGCATCAGAGCTAAGCTTTAGAATTCATTTTTCTGAAAATATATGGGGTAGGAAAGTTTGTATAAGTAAAGACATTGGCTTGGGACATTACCGTGAAACATAAGACCATCATGACAAGGAAGTTGGTCTTAAGATTACTCTCAGACCCACACAATTCTACCTCACTTATTTGCAGTAAACTACTGTTTCTTCACCTAAAGTCAGTCCAATGAGCAAATCAGAATGGGTTTAGCTATGTCTAAAAGTACTTTACCTCTCCCTGAGAGTTTTTCAATATAACTTTCACATCTTCGCCAGTTCCCCAAGAATTCTGGTTCTTCCAGATGAGGTCAGAAGGGGGGCTGGCAGCTACCCCAGCATTTGCAGCCCAGATCTAGAGAAAGTAAGTCAGAATCCAACCTTAATGGAAAAAAGTTTTATACAATATGTTTGCATTTATGGTTACAGTATGAGCAAATGGATTAGGTGCAATAACCCAATGAACTGCTGCTCTTAAGAAGGAGTCTTATAAAACACTGACTCTATACTTTTAAGGGATACACCTGCATTTACCTCTACATACTAGATGGTTCAAAATGGGACTGCCACCTTTGTGAATACAGGGTCAAAACTGAAAATGCACAAAACATCTGTAGCTATGACTCACTGTTCAAGAGGTTAAGCAGAAGCCAATCATCTTGGCCAAAAACTAATGCCCTTAAAGCCAGTACAAATGCTTTAGTCTTATTTTCAGATCATTTAATAAAATGACAAGACTGAAAACTCCACTGAATTTTCACATCTCTTCCTTCAAAACAACTGTTTCACAGCTAAAAATATGAGTTTGGTTCACTTACTGTAACAGTCTGGCCTGCCTTTAATACATATCTTGAGGTATATTTGTAAGTGGCAGAAGTATCTCCTATTTTCCTGATCATCTCCCAGCCTCCCAGTGGTTGATCCTAATACAAAAAAAAAAGGGGGGGGGGGGGGGGGGGAGAGAGAAAGATTAAATTTCTATCAACTACATATAATCTTCTGCAAAGCAAACAGAACACATCCTCAAGCCATCCAACCACTGAACTAGCTGTGGGAAGTTTCCTGTAGTAATATTTGTTATCACTTCGTTCTCATAGTTACCTAGATTGCTTCTGAATTTAACCATAGCAAATTGCCCCATGTCAGTATTGAAAATTACGTAGGTTGGCAAAGATTTTGTTTTTGGTGTCATTGGCCATTTAAACCAATACTTCTTTACAACTAGATTTCAGTATTATGCATCTCATGAAGCAATTATAAACATTTTTTTATGGAGTCAAGTTTTGCATACAAACATGCTTGATTTCCTGGAAAACCAGAATTCTCATCTGTCAGTTCTGTAAGACATATACCTTTTCATGACAACGGTATGTTTGTGTCATAACAGCATTTGCCATGGTTGATTTAACACTGCTTTTCATAAGCAAAAGCTAATGGAAACTGACAACACATTTATAGTCTCTGTAGAATAGCCGTTTCCCAAAACTGTATGCAGAATTTAAGCTTTTGTTTTTAAAGATCTTATTCTTCTGCCATTTCCCAAACAGCAAATCAGCCTACCTTCAGAAGTATGGAGACCAGCTGAAACATGGCCATCCTATTATCTCATGCAAGTCAGAGCTGGCTGATCCATATCAAGTTATGAACTTCATTTTGAATTGTAAATAAAACAGGTCACTACTTGTATGAGGGTAGAAGCTTATTGCACTGTCTCCTCGACAATCTTTCCTGAAATGGTGTCCAAAATCACCTCACTATAATGGAGAACTGTTACCACTTTAAATAACTCATATACTTACCCCTCACCCCCAAATGCAACAGTTAGTTTAATACACAGGGGTCTAGATGAGGGGGGCTAACTTACAAAGCTGAAACTCCAAAAAATCAGTCTAGCATCCCATACCCAAAGAAGTCTGAGCCTTGAGTCTAGCCTAAGTCTAGTAGCAGCTACAAAAAAAAACCTAGAGGGAGAGATTCTGGACTCCCTAGCACACTCTGAGCTAAACCTAAAAAGATATTCAAAGCCGTTCAGGAAACATGCAACGTGTTATTTTTAAGACTTCACAAAGCCCATGCCTTTGCTTCCACTAGCACATGTTCCTGAAGACAAATTGTAAAGCCAGTCTACTCCCAGTAAGCATGTCCCTAAGCTACTGGGAAAATCTGAGGTAGCCAGCACCTAGGGCACTGGTCCTCAACCTTTTCAGAGTCAAGGCACCAAGCCACCACTTGACAATCCTGGCTGAGAACTACTATTGGTGCTGCCTGAGCTTACCCGAGCACTTCCCAGCTGGGTTCTGCTGCTGAGAAGGGCTGTGCCATGTGGACATGCTCCTCCTGTATTAGGGCTCTGATCAGCCTAAAGCAGACAGGAGCTGCCTTGTGCTGAGCAGCTCTTGCTGGTCCAGTACCCCCAATGCTCTCCCCCCTCTACAGATAAAGAAGCAGATAGGGCAGTTCCACTCCCAGTACTGTCCCCCACACTCTTCCATCCTCCCCCATAGGAGGAGCATGGTGGGGGTGAGGAAGATTTCTCCCCAGCACCACCTGGGGTGACGAGGAACAATGGTCATAAGCTGATGGAGAACAGGTTTAGGTTGGAGATCAGAAGGCAATATTTTAGAGTTAGGGTGGCCAAAAACTGGAACCAACTTCCCAGGGAGCTGATCCTCACCCCTACCTTGAGCAAATTCAAGAGGAGGTTGGACGATCACCTGTCTGGGGTCTTGTGAATCCAGCATTCATTCCTGCCTGTGGCAGGAGGTCAGGCTAGATGATCTGTTCAGGTCCCTCCTGACCCTAGCTACTGTGAAACTATGAAGATAGCTGATCTAAGCTGACATTCTCTAATACAGGGAGGGCGGGGGCAGAACATGCAGAGAGCAGTTTTACCTGCTACCACAACACCCAATTGAAAAGAACTGACGTAGGGCAATTGAGCCACCACATCCCGTTGCCATGAAGGGATAAGAAAAGTTTGAGCCCAGGAAGAATGCTAGGGAACCCTGGGGGTAAAAAGACAATGTATTCATCTACTTGGACCACAAGGAGTATTTAAATAGCACAGGGATCCGGCTTGGTAAGATCAAACACACAACCAGGTGACTGACCTGCGATGGCAGCTCTATCAGGGTGGCAGCTTACTACGCAGATGACGAAATGACACACCCAACGTGTGCTTTGGCCTAGGTCAACAGGACCCTGATATCACTTCGGGCCTCTACGAGCTACAGTAATATTAATAAATACAAAGTTGTCTTAAATAACCATAAACAGTCAGTAGCAGCTGCTACATATGACACCAGGAAGAAAAACAACCCCAAACGAGAGTACTGGTTACGGAGTGTAATTTGGGATCATTATTTTAGTTCCTAACAGTAGAGCTATCTAGTTTTACCAATGTGTGTGCACAGTGACACAATATATAAGCCTGAAAGCCACACATGCAGCCATGAGCGTCTCCTCCCGATCAGCGTATCAGAACAAGTTAGATTTACAAACCTGCTCTGAAGTATTTTTCAAGCGGATAAATTTGCCATCAACATCTATCTCCTCAATACAAACATTTCCAGTAGCAGATGCTGAATGGGAGATGCTGACACTACTGCTGGCTTCAGATTCTTCCACATCAACTCTCTTCCTCTTTCCTCTGGTTGTGCGTACACTACGACTTGATGATGCCCGAGAGACTGTCACTCGAGAAGAAGGACTGGGAGAAAGTTTCAGCCTGGATTTGAAGGGGAAAACAAACAAACAACCCCAAAACATAAGTTTCGTAATACAAGCTTTTTCTATACGTACATAGGATAGCATAGAAAAAGCAACAATAAGTTACCACTTCACAGATTTCATAGACATTAGGGCTGGAAGGGACCTCGGAAGATCATCGAGTCCAGCCCCCTGCCTGAAGGCAGGAAGTCAGCTGGGGTCATAGGATCCCAGCAAGATAAGCACCCAATTTTTTCTTAAAGGTGCTCAATGTAGGTGCTTGAACCACCTCTAATGGCAGGCTATTCCAGACCCTGGGGGCTCGGACAGTAAAGAAATTCTTCCTCATGTCCAGCCTGAAATGGTCTTGCAGTAGTTTATAACCATTCGACCTCGTCATCCCTTGGGGCACTCTGGTGAACAAACGTTCCCCTAGATACTGGTGGTCACCCCTGATAAACTTATAGGTGGCCATCAGATCACGCCTGAGCCTGTGTTTTTCCAGACTAAAGAGCCCCAGAGCTCTCAGCCTGTCGTCGTAAGGTCTGTTCTCCTGACCTCTGATCATGCGCGTGGCTCTTCTCTGGACTCTCTCAAGCTTCTCCACATCCTTTTTGAATTGTGGGGCCCAAAACTGGACGCAGTACTCCAGCTGCGGCCTCACCAAGGCCGAGTACAAGGGGAGAATGACGTCCCGGGATTTGCTTGAGAAGCATCTATGGATGCAAGCCAGTGTTTTGCTCGCTTTACTAGCTGCACCATCACATTGCAAGCTCATGTTCATCTTGTGGTCAATCATGACCCCCATCACAAGTACTTCTGTACTTGTGCTCAAGAAAACGTAGTTTGGCTTTAAGAAACAAAGGCTGCCATTGAAAAATGTCACAGCACGCTTCTC
Source organism: Alligator sinensis (assembly GCF_000455745.1). Lineage (NCBI taxonomy): Eukaryota > Metazoa > Chordata > Crocodylia > Alligatoridae > Alligator > Alligator sinensis. The sequence continues at coordinate 2,350,994 of NW_005841966.1, read as the reverse complement.
ATTGTCCTATATTGCTCCAATGTCTTGGCCTGATATTTCAAGAATTTCATTACCACTTAACCCAGACCAACAAAACAGTATTCTTAATACTTCTTATTTATTTTACAACTGAACTCCTCCGCCACACGTTTTAATTATTCCAACACTAAAAACTCCTCCCTTTTTTATTGTTAAGGTTGCTGAAAAGAGCATGAGCCTTTGTGAGAGTGGCCTGCAGAATTGTTCATAATATACTAGGGGTGCACTGACAAATTTTTTTGGCTCAATACCGATGGCCGATTTTTAAGGAGCCATATCTGCCAATGCTGATCCAATTGCCAATATGCAGCCTGGCAGTTGGGAGAGTAGCATCTGTCTGGTAAGTCTGTTGTCGGGGAAGGAGCAGGGGGAGGGAAGGGGAGGGTAGATCATGGCCTCCACAGTGCGAGTGGGAGTGGGGCAAGGGCAGGGGGAAGTGCTGCCCAGCTGGGCTGGGGCAAAGGATGGAACTGGGGGGTGCAGCTCCTGCACTGCACACACCCTGGGAGAACATGGGGAGTAGTGTGCCGCCTGGTCTATATACAGGGCACGGATGGGCTGCTGCTGTGGGCTGGGGCTACACCCAGCTCTTCCCAGCAGCAGGGGTGGCCTGGGCAGAACTCAGGGTGGGCAGCTCTGGAGCAGGGCTATGGGAAGGGGGGGCACGCATGCACACGAGGGGCTGTAGCCACCCCAAAAATTCACTGTAGCCCCCCTCCCAGTGATACTGCTGCCTGCACCAAGCCCAGCCCCGCACCAAGAGCCCAGCGCAGCCCCAGCCCACAGCAGCAGCCCACCTCACCCTGGGCGCAGATCCAGGGGTGCATGCCACCCCACAGTGGCAGGAGCTGCCCGCCCTCCTCCCTGCGCCTTCCAGACAAGCTGCTCGCAGCTCCGTCCTGTGCCTTTCCCTAGCTAGGCAGCATCTGCCCCTGTCCCAGTCCCACTCCCCCCATTCCCCTTCCCCCACAAGCGACTTATCAGCTGGATGCTGCCGGGCTGTGCTCCTGGCCACCTGCGTGCTACACTATGGCTGCATGCATGCACAGAGGCATTTAGCTGTGACATTAAAATCGGCCACATCAGTCAAAAAAGGCCATATTGCCAATACTGTCAATTTTCCTTATATCTGTACCAATCTGATATGGGACTGATGTATTAGTGTACCTCTACAATATACCCACTTTGCTTTTTAAAAGGAAAAATGTTACAAGTTTTATGTCTTATGAAAAGTTGCACCTCACATAGGGCTATACTGACCTGGATTCCATTTTGGAAGCATATAGTGATCAAAGACTATAGTATCAGTACACAGAGTTTGATCTGATACTGACTGAATTACTAAATACATGTATCAAATAACTTGCGCCATGCCTTCTCCCTTGAACCTAACCTAAAGTCATCAGGGCAATTAATAAAATTGCCAGTGCTGAACCAAGACACACTAACTTTTTGAAGCATCACTTCTTGCCTCATGGGGAAGAACCACAAGCTCTTCAGACCTAGTTTGAAAGGAGTAAGATTTAAACTGTAGGTCCAGGTTGGCATTTCATGTAGGCCAGAGACTCAGCCTATGAAATGATAAGCATGATCTAGTTCAATGGTGCTCAACATTTGTGGGCCAGATAGGCAATGCGCAATTCATCCATGGGCCGGATCCCACCAGTGGTCCCAATCTGGCACCCAGAGTGATCACAGTGGGATGCCATGCAGCTGGGCAAAAGGTGTTAAGCAGCCCTGACCTGGCTCACAGGGGGAAGAAAATACGACTTGGCTCCAACCCAGCTGCAGGGAGTTTGGGGGTTGGGGTTTGGAAATTTGGCAACAGGGCAGTACTAATATTGCCACCACTGCCCTGCCGCCAAATTTCTTGAACCATGTAAGCCCCACAGACCAAAGGTTGAGCACCCCTGCTCTAGTTATTATGGTCATTAGTATAATATGCAAGTACAAAAACAAAACAAGAATATAAGCTACTTAATACTCCAATGCCTTTTTTTTTTTTTTTTTTTTTTTTAAATATAAAGCTCTAGTTTTTTAGTTTATGAAAGCTGGCTAGTAACACAGTAACCCCTTCGAAAGAATAACTACAACAAACCTCATAACTAAAGTCATCACAGAGCTGCATCTTGATGAGCCAGCCTGGAGGGAAAGGATATGGATTCCTGCCCCAAGAAAGCTGACCTATAGAGGTCAGAAATTTAAGTGGGGTGTGTCCACAGACATACAGATGCATTCAGAGTTTAACTTGGAAGCAAAGAACCTGAAGTGCTTAATAAAGTGCCCCAACAAGTCTCTTGAGAGCTAACTAGCTTAATAAAGCTCAAAGGGACACCGGTGTTCAATGATACATTGACTACATACCTCTCTTCTTCACCCTCCAGCAGTTTCCTGTATGCATTGATTTCCATGTCGAGGGCCAATTTAACATCCAGAAGTTGTTCATAATCATTCAGTTGTTGCTGCATCTGGTCTCTTATCTCTGCCATTTCTCTCTCTTTGTCAGTCAGCATCCTGCGATAGTTTTCTCTTTCCTTAGCCAGTGTGTCCTCCAGTTCTTGCATCCTATCCAGCCATGCTCTTGACTAAAAGTTGAAAAAACAAAACAGTGGCAACATAATTAAACTAAATTTCATAGATTCATAGATGTAGGGTTGGAAGGGACCTTGTAGATCTTCTAATCTGACCCCCTGCCCTGAGCAGGAGAGAAAACTGGGCTCAAATGACCCCAGCCAGGTAAACGTCGAGCCTCCTCTCCCCAGGATAGGAGCCAACACCATTTCCCTTGGAAGTTGGTTCCAGATCCTAGCTGCCCCGACTGTGAAGTAGTGCCTTCTAATGCCTAGTCTAAACCTACTCGCTAGCAACTTATGGCCGTTATTCCTTGTTACTCCGGGAGTCACTCAGGGGAAACAAGGTCTCTCCCAAACCCCACTGGTCCCCCCTAGTAAGTTTACAGACGGCCACCAGGTCCCCCCCTCAGCCTTCTCTTGTGAAGGCTAAACAGGTTAAGGTCCCATAGCCTCTCCTCATAGGGCCTGTCCTGCTGTCTCCGGATCATGCGAGTGGCCCTCCTTTGGACCCTCTCAATGCTGTCCACATCCCTCCTGAAGTGCGGCGCCTAGAATTGGACGCAGTACTCCAGCTGCAGCCTGACCAGTGTCGCATAGAGGGGGAGGATCACCTCCTTGGCCCTACCTGTGATACATCTGTGGATGCACAACAAGGTACAGTTAACCCTACTGACCATGTTCTTGCATTGTCAGCCCATGTTCATCTTGGTGTCAATAATGACTCCAAGATCTCTTTCTGCCATTGTGCTTTCGAGAAAGAAGTTCCCCAGCCTATAGGTATGCTGCTGGTTCCTACTGCCCAAGTGCAGCAACTAATTTCATAGTTGATATATCCTAATTGTTAAATCCTAGATGAGACTGAAAACGATTTTGTCTTCAGTGAACTCAAATTCACTAATCTTGTCTCCTTTTCTATACCATGCCTTCCACAACGATGCATTCAGTCCCGCTGAAGATTGTACCAGCTATGTTTATTGTACCTTGACAAGAAAGTGGTCAGAATCTGTTTCTGATTTCTGAAGTAGTGACATTAAATCATGACATCTCAAAAAGTACTTAAAAAGTACAGTTTGAGAGTTAGAATACATCTGACCCATACGTGCATGCAAATTCAAATGCACAATGTATTACTTGTTAAATAATAATTAAAAAAAGCTCAGAGATGTCAGGAGAACCAGGGTGTAGAGTACTAGGATTTTAAAATTATGCTTAGGATGCCAGGAACAGTTTTAACATTTTAAACCCCTCTGCTGTAATCCTAATATTCTATACAAGTATGACTTTAGTAGACTTCAATGGCTACCCTATAAAGGGAAGCCAGTGTGGTCTGTATGCTCCTTTTCCTCCCGATCTCATTAGCATGCACAAGTTTAGTCATTCAGGGACCCTAGTGCTGGCACAGCAGCCATTGAGATCATTAGACTTTCAGCTGTAAGCAAACAATGCAAGCAGTTATTTTTCTTGTTCCAGAGACAAAGCACCTAAGCGCAAGGTCCAAGATGGCAGTGGGGAGGGATTGGGAGGGTAACAGGGACAAGACCTCACACCCCACACACACACACACACACACACACACACACACACGACTTAATGAACTCCTTCCAGCATTTCCTCGGAATTCAAAATCAGCTCTGTTGTTATAAACAGTTGTGAGTTAAAAAAAAAAATTCTGGATAGTCTCACACTGAAACATTCAATATGATCTCCGTTCAATCCCTCCTGCTGCCAGCCTTACGCGCTGCCCGATTTCTGTTTTTTTTGGTCACTGCTGGCCATTAACAAGGGGGGAGGGGAAGGGGAAAATGGCAGACATTAAATACCCTAGGGGCTGGCCCATGTTAACAAAAACAGGCTTGGCAGCTATGGGAAGCAGCTCCATAGACTAGATGACCACCCACTGGCTGGTCACAGGAAAATACGGTATCCCATCTCATCCGAGTTTGAAATAATTTTGATCTATAGCAGGGCTGTCACAGGCAGTCCAGCAATACTAGATGCTTGAAGAGCACTATCATCTCATGCCTCCCTATTCTTTTATTTATTTATTTATATATATTCACAATGATCCTTTTTTTCTTTTTTGATGAGGAGAAGGGGACACAGTCTACTCTGAACAGTAATTAAAAGGAATTCCATGTTGGTATTTTCATGACTTCCATGTTATATCTGCTCTATTTACCAATACGAATAACCTAGAAACAATCTGTAGCTGAGAAGGACAGCAGAAACGCTCCATTTCTTTCCCCAAGATGTTTAAGAGAAACTTAAGAACAGAAGATATGTACCATCCTTTTATGCTCATTATGGATAACACAATAAGGAACAGTGTGCATGTGCACTGTACAAATATGGGGGGG
>NW_005841966.1:2336969-2346015 GCF_000455745.1 Alligator sinensis | reverse complement strand
GGGAAAGAGCTCTGAAGTCATGTATGTCAAAATATAGCAGGGTGCACAAACGGACAAGCACTGTAAAAACCTGTTGAGAGTGGAGAAAGGAAAGACCTTTTAAAGGTAACCGGTTTTCAGAACAACTTCCCTTGTACAGAAAATTGAAATATTTGTATTTTGAAGTTTGCACTGTAGTTATGATGCAACAGAGTTAGGAAATACTTTCCTGGTAAAAAGATCTCACACTGTTGGAGGAAGTCCTTCTGACTCTCTGTTCCATGGGGAAACTGAGATGTGTTCACTGATTGGTAAATGTTAGATATATCAAGGCCAAAAAAACCTAATCTAAGAAAAAGATGCCAGGAAGACACCTTTAAAACATTAAAAACGTTGTTAGGATGAGGTTTATTCTGCATTTTCCTGGATACTTAAGGAAACTGATGCATCCACATTAACTTTAAAATGGAAATAACCATGCCTACATAAAATAAGAAAATTGTAAGGCTATATTCATTAGTATCTGCAAAACGTGTCTTTGAAAGACAGGTAAATAACAAACAGGCAATTCCTGTTCCCACAGTAAATGAAAATAAACCCAGGGGATCAAAGGAAAAAATCTAGATCTCAGAAGTCTAGACCCCCCCCCCCAAAATGTTACACATTACCCAGTTCTCCCAATCTCTCCTCCCACACCTGCCAGACTATCCAGTTCTATATTAAGAATGTACTGGCCTCCAATACAAAGCAATCTAAAAATGACAAGTATGGCCTGAATAGACCTAAACTTCGGGAGACAAACGGAAGGCTCAGACAGATCTGAAACAGTGACAGGTGTGAGCCAATTGCATGTGTCATGTTAATCTGGCATTTATTGTCCAAGTGACTTTGCACATGCTTACATTTCTAGCAAAAAAATCCAAAGGTCTTAAAAGTAAGGCTGAGGTATAGGAACACTACTAAAGCTGCATTAGTAAAAGAAACTGTCCTAACAAAATGACTGAGTCATTTTCATTAGAGGAAACAGAGCAAGAAGAACTCATATCATCCCAATCCGGAGGAATCAGGAATAGTCACAGAAGTCTATAACGATAGAAATTTTTCCTCTTGAATAGGGTACCTACAAGAATCACCAGTAGCCTGCACTATACAAAAGATACATGCTGCCCTGGGTGGTGTTTTCCTGAAAAGACTGACATCCTGACAAGTTTGTTCACTGAAAATTCCATGATACTATTTGGTCTTGTCATGGAAATCAAATATTACACCACCTTTATTGATTACTTTTAATATATGAAGCAATTGAAGCAGCCTATTCCTCTACCCCCCTAACAGCAGAGAAGAAATAGCAGGTTCCTATCCTGCAGTGCAGTGTACCTAGGCAACAAAAAAAAAAAAAAAAAATCAGGTCTGCATGTTCTCCCACTGAAGTCCACAGGAGTTTTGTAGACAGCACAGAACTTACAACCAATTACAGCAGGAATCCAAGGGTCTGGATTTAGTTCGATTTTTCATAAAATGTGTTTTACAGTTGTTCCAAGCAAGAGATGCTGATGGGCCAGGGAATTTCAGCAGAACATGGACATTGTCTACTGAGGTTTGTGGGGGCCGAGGGGGAATCGAGGATCAGGAGCCCTCGGGAACGCTAGCTGGGGTTGCGGCTGCGATCCCGTTGCGGGCAGATGGGTACTCTCTATCACCGGAGCAGAATTAGGCACAGACGAGACACGTATCAATTGGAAAAACAGAGATGGCTTTACTTACACTGTAGAGTTGTATACAGCGCAGGCAAGAAGTGACTTCACACTTCAATCGTAGTTGCAACAATTCTAATCTCTAGTCGCTAATCGAGGAGCTCTTGTAGACCGGGTAGCTCGGGTCTAACTCGGGCATGCAACACGGAGGATACGTCGTAAGGCTTCGACGACTGGGAGTCGTTGGCAGGTGATCAAGCTGCCGGAGTTCCACTCCAGGGGGAATCGCGGAGTTCTCCAACTAGGGTGGAAACGCCCCTAACCTTTTATATGGCTAGAAAGCCAATTGCCAGCCGGCACGTGGGAATAATTTAACATCGGCCAATCGTATTATGCAAATCTGCATTTCCTCGGCGGGAACTCCATCCACTCTTCACCATGCCGAGAATGCGCCTTACTGTGCCTTGTGCTGGAAAGTTCCACTGTGTCGAGGCACTGATTCAAATCAGCTCTGACAAGGTTCACAATTTGGATGTTTAATTCGGGGTCAGTTGAGAATCTACATCAACAATAATAGCCAAGAATGCTTTTTCCAATCTTTGTCTCAGAAAGAAGTCACTTTCAGTCTGCACTAGGCTCTTCTGGGAGATCAAACTCCGCTAGTGCCTAAAAGATCTTACTTGGTAGAATTTGACATATGGACTATGTGATCATTGTGTTCCGTGTCTGGCTTACAATTTAATGCAAGATTCTAGTCTACAAAGAGGGGCAAATTCTGGTCATTTTATGAGTCTGCTTACATTCTTATGCTTCAGTCCTACAGTGTCCACCCATTTTTAGAACGCAAGATGTGGATGCAACATTCTTGATGGAGAGTGATCAAAACCATAAAGCAAATGTGCCTCCAAATCACTAGAATAATAAATCAAGGCCCATTAAAATGATGAACTAAAACTCTGGAAGGAAGATAAAGATTCACAAATCCCTAGCACAATAGAACTTTGCAGTCAGTGTAAAGTTCATCTATGACAGAATGAGCTCTTCCAGAAGCCAGCCCAAGATCTCCTCCCAAAAAATAAAGGCTGTCACAGAGCAGCAGGGTGCTGAGCTCTAACTGCAGTGTGCACTCGTCTGACTATGCTTCCAATATAAAAGAAGCAAAAACAAAACTCTGCTGGCATGTGTTGCTACTCTGGAGAAAAAAAGGGAACTTGGCCATGATTAGCTATGTTGCTTAATAAGTTACTCAAGGTGTCCAATGTATTACAAGAACTTACCAATTAGAGAACAAACAGTACAGTGGGGAGGGGGAGTGGGTATGGGCATGTGAAGAAAATGAAACCTCCGATTGTACAAGCGGAACAATGCTGAATAAGGGCACTGGCCCTAGCTATAATCACTACCTAAACAGCCTGCTTTCACGAAGCACAACACAGAACTGGCTGTAAGAGTCAAAGGAATCTCGTTCACTTGTCATTAGGCACTTGACAATCAAAAGAACTGCAAATGGAAAGGGATCAGAACTGGTTGAATATATTTTGATAAAATTTATTGATTAGAGAATGAGAAAAGGGAAAGTAGAACTTTTTTTAAAAAACCATCAACTTTATTATCTTTTAAAAAATTTGCAAGGGAGACCCGAATTTTTTCCCCACCAAGTCTCCCTTAATATTTTTTTTATAAGATATTTCTCTTCCCTATTCTTTAGGAGACAAGTATTATCTATTCTGACAACTTCAGCATACCTTTGAGATACCCAAGCTATGGAGCTATTGTACCCTCATGACGGAAGGAATAAAGCGTAAACTGACCATACACAAAACAATTGTCAAATTTACAAAATAAACCAAATGGAAGGAGTATTTTCACTCCCCTCTTAGTTTTAACTTGTAGAAGGTAAGTATTTTCCAGAGAGCAGTAATAACTCCCATTCCAAATCAATATATCTTAAGATATTTAAGATATTCAGAAAGGTACACGAGAAGAAATAAGAAAAATAAATTCAAGCCATAAAATTAATTTAACATGCATTTAAAAAAAAATAAGTTCTTTACATAAATTAATCATTATTTTAATAAAAATGGTAAGGACAAAAACACAAGTAAGTTATTACCTCTTTCTGTAGATTGGAAAGCTGGGAAGAGAGACTTTCAATCCGCATTCGGCTTTCTGTCAGTTCTTCTCTTACAGAGTTGGCTGCAGAGCTGCTCATCTCAGAGGAGAGCCTGGCATTCTCAAGCTAACAGTAAAGCAAGTTGCATATCAGTCTCAAATCACTTATTGTTAACAACTGGGGAAGATGACACTTGAGAAATTGTATAATAGTACTGCTCATAAGCCACAAAGTTCCTGTCAGCAGCTGTAACACAGGAAAACTTTTCTGGTGTCAATTCTAGTGCTCAATCACAGAGCTTCCAAAGAGTTCTTTAAGTAGATGTGCTGGGTATAAACAGCTGTACAAGCTGGCCTTCTAATACCACACCAATACATCTCAAGTATGAGCTGTAAAATGCCTTCATCTTGGGCCCTTCAGTATTCAGCCTAAGATTTTTTATGTATGGCCTCCTACAGGGGTGCTGTTTATGTAGCTGCTTATACACAGCAAAGATCATGAATTCATTAGACAAGCCCCGTTTAAACTTTAATTTTCAGTCATGGCTGGGATGCAACATTGAAAGTCTTAATCACCACTTTAATCAAGTTCTATACACTTCATTTCTATTACACTTGTGTAACTGGTACCAAAGAATTTACTAAAAAATCTAAAAGGTCAATGCCCAATAGAAATACTACACTTAATTCAGGCAACACTGGCAATTCAACAATTTAAAGCCTTTATCGCTTCAAAATGTGATCCAAGGTAGATTAAACACAAGGGCACAAATGGAAGTATACAAAAGTGTTCATGAAGCTTTTTTTTTTTTTTTCCTCCCCCCCCCACTAGTAAAACACAGCAATTCCTAGTTTTTGGGCTAGCTTCCTCCCCTGAAAACTCTCTCAAATTTTAGTTAAAAGTTTTTCAAGGGAGATGAATTCTAACATGACCACTAGTAATGGCTTTTTACAATTACACTGAACAATTTATCTTTATTAAAAGAACACGAGTTTTACCTACTACAAAATTCATTGGTAGCATTAATGGACATAGGGAAAGGAGTGTCACCAGCTTTAAGATGCTTGAGGGGAACCTTTTTAAACTGACAGTGGAATTACAGAAAAAAAAGTTATGGGGAAAAAAAGTATATGCACACATACACCTATAGAAATACTGAATCTTGATGGACAGGGAAAAATTAAAAAAAAAAAAAAAAAAAAAAATCAGACATTTTAAAATTCAGTACAACCTTTAAACATAAATAATTGCTTTAAAAACAGTTGCTGTTATGATAAAATAAAGTGTTTCAAAAGGCTGCAAGAAGGAATGTAGTCTCACTTTGGCATGGTAAGTCTGTTCAAGCTCCTCTTTATACAATTTCACTTGTGCATCATGTTGCTCTCTGATTTCATGAAGCGCTTGGGCCAGTTTGTGTTCATACTCAATTTGGCGCCCAGAATCCACCTCAACAAGACGAGTCTCATGTTTTCTTCTGGTCTCATTGATTTCCTAGCACACACAGAAATAAGGTAACCTTCGATCAACATGAGCTTTAGATATTTTAGTTAAAGGTAATGGATAAGCAGAGATGTACCAACATGGCTGGACGCCCAGACCAGCTGCCATACACAGGCAGCAGTGGCTTCCTATTGTGGTCATGCTTCTGGTGCAAACGTGAGGCTGCAGCAACAGCTGTTATCCTCCCCCATTCTCAAAGTAGGTGACTGGGGAAGCTTCCCCAGTGTCCACACCCTAGTTATGCCTTAGTGAAGTGTTGGGAGTATTTTGTAAAAACTTTCGTGGTCAACCTTGATAAATTACACTCTAGTGAACAAACAGAAGTTTCACAAGGTATGTTCCGGGTTTGTACAAGCACGATATTTTAAACTGGGGCTATCCCAACTTCAGTGCAGCCAAGGGTTGTATAGCCCCCACCACACTGCAGTGAGAGAGGCGGCTGAATGGGCCAGCTGCAGCTGTGGGCTCAAGCTGGTGCTGCACGGGGCTTTTCTTGGCAGAAGCAAGGCTCAGAGAGGGCTGCAACCACCCTAAATTTTGCTGCAGCTCTGCTCTGTTCCCAGCACCACAGCTGCCCAGTGCAGCCCCCCTCCACCCACATGCTGGGAAGAGCTGTGACTGTGCCGGGCAATTGTAGCACTGGGAGCAGAGCAGAGCTGCAGCAAAATTTGGGGTGGTTGCAGGCCCATTCCAGTGCTGTTGGCACCTGCTCAGAGCCCTGCCCCCACTGAGAAGAGACCTGCACAGAGCCAGTTCAAGCCAGCAGCTGCAGCCCCCCCCCCTGCAGATCTGGGGGGCAAACAGTGGCAGAAGCCACCGCCCCACGAGCCGCAGCTTTGTCCTGGACGACCCTCCCCTGCCCCAGTTGGGCTGTGCCTGCCCCCTCCTCTCCTTCCCTCACTGTGGAAGGCATTGATCTGCCCCGCACGCCCTTTCTGACTTTCCAGCTGGAGGCAGCTGTCCTAGCTGCTGGTTCTGCTCCCCACAGGCATTTACTGGCCAAATTATTGGCCCCATTGGGCCAATATCCGATACAGCTAATTTTCTTTATATCTATACTGATCTGATATCAGACTGATGTATTGGAAATTTAATCTGCTCATTCTTCATTAGCCTTAGGGCATGCAACAACCAACAATGAACAGCAGAAAGTCAAAAATAACACTGGACAGAAAGAAAGAAGCAAAACCCTGGCAATTCCATTATTTGTAAAAACTGAATACTCAAATTACAAGTTATACCATTTGAAAATGTACCCTTTCAGAAAGTTACAAAACTAAGAAACTGCAGATTGATAGGGTCCCTTTAACAACAGCCCTGCAGAGGTTATTTTCCTTGGTCAAGTATTTTAATATAATTAAGTTTTAAATCTATTTATTTATGACTGTAAATATAGGAAAGCACACTCACTTCACATCTGCCACAGTAACTTGGGAGATGGGGTTGTTTTCTTTTTTTAAAGGAGAAATCAATGAAAGTCCTATCACAATTCAGTAGCTTCCTTATGCTTCTACCACCAGCATATTGAAACCTTTCAGGATTCACAGTAAGACAGCTAAAATAATCCAAATGTTTAATTTTGTTTCCTCTAGAACTGTTACATTTAATACTAAAAGATAATTACCTCTTCATATATATTTTTACGGAAATCCAAGTCCTCAAGCAAACTCTGACAACGATTTTCAAGATCCACTTTAAGTAAAGTTTCGTCTACCAGCTGTTTCTTGGCAGCAGCCAACGAGGCTTCCAACTTAAAGGAATAAAAGAAATAAGATGGTATTGAGTTTGAGGCAGAACATGTAGAAGTCAGTCACTAGGTCCGTCATTAGTACTTGTGAATAAACTGTACACTAAAACTGAATTTACGGATTAAATAAAGTCCATTTTACTTCACCATCTGCCATTTTTTGTTCATGTAGTGCTTCAATGAATTAAAAGGTACTGTAAACAAATAAAGACTTAATGTGAACAACCAGTTTCTTTTAGATCTGCTGAGACCAAGAGTGTTGTCGGATGCTCAGCTTGCACATCTAACACAGAACGCTAGGAGATAAAAGAAAACAGTACCAACTATTCCAGGTACACTTTTGTAAGGCTTCAACCAGTTTTACACAGATAACAGACATATAACATCTGTATGCTACCAGTTTATACCACATTTGGAACATTCCAAGTCAAAGAGGTGTCAAACATTTGGCCCCGATTTCAGCAATGGGGCAAGCAATGGCAGTGTTCAATTCCCATAGATCCCCAATAAAATCCTTGATATGAATAAACAATAGGGACTTTCTTGCCCTATTGCTACTAAAACAGCAGCAGCATTACGCTGTGCAACTGCCTGAGACCACACAGACTCAGGAAGCTCTGGGGGGTTAGCGCTGCTGTTGCTCACCCCACCACTGGAGATGTATGGAGCCTTACACCGGCCAAATAGGTTTGACACCCCTTCTCTAAGTATTTTATGTTTATACATCCCCAGTTCTTAACAAGTGGATAAGTGGGTAACGAACCTATTCACCAGAAGCCAATGATGGGTTTGGGGACAACTTCTACTATCTTACCTGTGCAATCTGATCTGTCAAATCCTCAACTTGCCCTTCCAGACTTTTCTTATCACCAAGTGCCGTGGCTAGTGCAGCATCTTTGGAATTTATGGCTGCTTCAAAATCTCGAAGTTTGATTTGGGCCCCATTAAAATCAGATTCTTTTTTTGCATAGCTACAACAAACAAAAGACTGCATGAGACGCAACGGTTTAGAAATGCTCAAAAAACCTCAATCAGATTAAAGTATTTTTTAAATCTTAAAATATTATACTGTATTTTTAACCACATTTTATCTTAATCTAATTATACTGCTTTTTTATTTGGATTAAATCCAAATAAACTAATCAGTTCTGCTACGTGTTAATACAGCAATCCAGTATATTCATATTGTAAAGCTATGTTTAGGTTGCAGAAATCCAATTCTGATAAAATTATAATGCTACCACCCTCTTCCCCCTTTTTGTTGTTTTAGTTTTGGGTTTTTATATGGAAACGCCCAAGTTTAAGGCATGAGTACTTCAAGAGTGTAATGTGCATCTTAGGGCCCAGATATACAACATTCATACTGCTGTAATCTGTTTTTGTAATATCAAAAAGGAGTAGACCTGTTATGTTACCTACTCAAATCTGATGCAAAATTATATAGGAGGAATCAGGTGTGAAACCACAATGTAAGTTACAGCAGTGCACAGGTTATCTGCCTACAGCTTATACCAAAGGCAGCTGCTGGCTCAAGGCAAGAAACCAGGCAATGACCTACTTTCTCTGCCACCTAGTGACAAGGCACTACAATTGCCTCCTACTGTACACAGTAGTACAGAAGTCTCATTTCAAAATGAGTTAGAAAGCCAGTCCTGAATCTTTCTTCATCCTAATAAGCAAAGGCTACCATCTTAGATGCAAACAACCTTGCAACATTTTTCATTCAGTAGCTTTTTTCTATTCAGCACTACTCTCCAAGGGTGGGCAAAAAATGGCCTACAGGCCAGATCTGGTCCATGACGGGTCCCTCAGTCCTGCCTGGCCCAAGCACTGTCCTGCCATGGCATGTCCTGCCGCCCCCTTGGCACGCAGCCAGCTTTCCAACCAGGCTGTCTGACAGCAGCTCCTTCCAGCTGCCAGCACCATGGGCCCCAGCCCTGTGGTACCAATGGGGACTTGCACTGTACAGCCCCGACCCTGTGCCTGCTCTGGGCTCGCCCACCCAGCCTCAGC
>NW_005841966.1:2331838-2336959 GCF_000455745.1 Alligator sinensis | reverse complement strand
GAAAGGGCTGTTGCAGGGCAGGGGCTCCCATGCACATCCCACCATAACCACAAGCCCTCCCCTCAAACCCCACAACTAGGGGAGCACCAACAGAGATTTTTGCAGCTGATACCAATAGCCGATTTTTAAGGAGGCATATTGGCCAATACCAATCCCATTGCTGATACCACCCTGGCAGCGCAGAGAGTCGAGTCAAGCTGGTAAGTCTGGTGGGGTGGGAGGGGAAGGGAAGGGGCATAGGGATACAGATCAAGGCCTGGCTCCCACTGCTGCATGCCGCTTGATTAACCGGGAGCCACTGGTCCAGGAGGGCATGGGGGGCGTGTGCCCTCAGATGTGTGTGGAGTGGGCTGGGACCACGGCTACACCAAGCTCTTCCCAGCAAGGCAGGGCTGTGCTGGGAAGGGGCTACGGTAAAAGTTGTGGCTGCGCCCCTGTAGCCCATTCCCAGCACTGCCCCGCTGGGAAGAGCTTGGTGCAGCCCCAGCCTCATGCACATCCAGGGGCACATGGCTCTCACCTCCCACTGCCCCGACAAGCAGCAGTGGGAATCACCAAACGAGCAGGCAAGCACTGGACAAGCCACTGGACCAGAGGCTCCTGGCCATGGTGGGAGCCAGCCCCCCACTTTGATGAGCCACACCACAGTGCCGCCCCGCCCCAGCTGGGCAGTCCCTGCCCCAGCTCCAGGAACTTTGATCTGTTCCCCGCACAGCCCGTCCCTCCCACAACACCAAACTTACCAGCTGGAGACAGCTCTCTACACTGTCGAGCTGTATTCCTCACTGCCTATGCTGCGCTGCGGCTGTGTACATGCATGGGCCATTTATCGGCCAAATTACTGGCCTGATATGGCTAACTTCTGATATATTAAGTTTTTTTATATCAGTGCCAATCCAGTATTGAACTGATGTATCGGTGCACCCATAACGACCCCCTCCTCCACCCCCATGTGCCTCTGGATAGAGCCCTGCACACTATTACACTCACACACGCCACCACACACATGCACCCCCCCACCCTAAGCATACCCCCACAAACTCCAAACCCACACCCCTCCACAATATTAAAAAATAAGGCTTCATTTTGAGCTATTATGCAATCATCTGTATATACACCACACAAACGCACACAAATCAGGACAATTTTTTTTTTAAATGACAATAACATTTTAATTTTAAATGTTTGATTTTTTGTATATAAATTTGTTTTTTTTTCTGGTTCCAAGATGGCAAACCCCCTTCCCAAAAGGAGTGGTTCTGGGGGCAAAGGGATGGACTTCTGATGGCTAAGGTCGGAGATTAGGGGGTGGGACTTCTGGTCCCAAGATGGGAACCAGGGCACTTGTCAAGGGGTGGGGCTACCCTTGCAGCCCTCAACAGCTCACCAACTTGCAGCCCTCAACAACTTGTTAAGCAGCCCTCCAGCCAAAATAATTGCCCATCCCTGCTATAGACACTTCATTGTGGCAGCAGGAAGTAGAATAAATCCCTTAACCCACTGTACTGACTCCAAAGGGAGACCAACATATTGATGAAAATTGTTTTTTGACTAATACTCATGAGGTCCCCATCAATGGAAGCTACAGCCTGGACAGGTAAGTTTAACAAACATGGCATCTAAACATGTTTAGAACAAGGGTAAAGATACCCAACAGTCTTACCTAAACTACTGCCTGTATTGTTACTACTACCTGAAGAAACTGTAGCTGAGGAATTACAGATACCAATTTTCTTAAAATTAGTAAGACAACCAGTTACTGTTTTTAAAATGGCCATGAAGACAATTTTTTCCAGTCCTGGTTGAAGCATAGCTATTACCCAACACTCTTGTGCAAGCTTTTATCTATTAGATAAAGGAAAAGGGTACACAACAACACTACAGAACAATTAAGTCAACACTACCATGCCCTTTAAGGCTTATGGTTTAAATATCATTTGCAACTGACTTATTAAATTATAAATGAGATTAGCAAGTTTTAAGATCCAGCTGTCAAACGTCTTCTCCCTCCCCCTCATCAGCTATATCCAAAGCCTTCTTAAGAACTAAGCAGCAACTCTAGGGCAGCACCATGCAAAAATCATGTTGTAAAATTTAGAACTGGCCAAGGTATTATATTAAAGATAGACTGAAAATACCTGGGGAGCTTCCATTTGCCTTTGTTTTCTGCTTTGCCCACTCTGGTCTTTTAGAGAGGACAAAATCTGAATTTTTAAATAATGACATTGCCTTAAATCATCTGGCCCTTAAAAATAAAGAGAGAGGATTCCAAGGCGCAATTTTAAAGTTAACTTCACTTTTCTTGTTTTAAGTAGATGCTCTATATTGAGGAGCCCTTTAAAAGGTGCTAGAGCTCTTAAAAACAAACCCCAGAAGGCTACTCCAAAAAGAAAACAGAAAAAAAAACAAACACACTTGACATTTGATATTTAAGCAAACAAGCAAAGAAAAGCCATCTTTCATATCCCATAAAAAGGGCATCTGTTGTCTCTCTCATTAAGAACATTAATCTTGGCAGTAAGAACAGGGGTCAAGGCTTATTCACTATAATCACACAAATAGTCTAGTCGGAGGAAACGATAAGTGTGCTCTCAGATTAACAGAAGAGCACATCTAATTGTAGCCCAGCTTTGTCAGCAAGTGGCTAAAATGACAGCAAACTCAACGTTTGCCAACAGTTTGGTACTACAGCCACAAGATGGCAGGATTAAAGAGTAACACACCAATAAATAGTCACAGATCAACAATTAAACTTTATTCCAAGCTGGTGCAAATTTTCAGAGTGAATTGCTGAAGCTTTAAAACCTAGATACTCTACTGTAAAAGCACAGCACACTTTTAGATATTTCATGTCTCTCCTCCCCTTCCTCCCCCACCAAAAAACCCCAAACCCTGACTTGCCTGCCATTACTTCCTCTAGGGAATTTTCAACAGAAAGAGAAAAACCGTGTATACTATCTAAGCGTTTCAAATTATCATCTCTTCGCATTTACTCTGAACTGAAACTCTACACACTGAGACCAAAATAAATATTATCAGTAATTTTAGTGCAAGCCCACATGCAGACGCTTATTTCAGAATCCAAAAAACGGGGAAGAAACTGGCAGCTGATTTAAATTGGAAGTCCCATGATGAACAGCATGGTGGGGGGGGGGAAAGCATAGTATAGATTCAACCTCAGAACCATATTATGGTAAGACACCCATACTGTTCAAGTAGCTGCCATGGATTTCCCCCAATCGTGGTATACACCTTCCTTACTGCAGATGTAATATATATTTTAAAAGGTTTGCTCAAGATTAGCTGTATTTTCCTAAAAATTAACCTATCTAGAATTATGGAAGAGGAGAAAAAGAATATAGAAACATCTAGCTGGTCCTGTACTACCTGTATAACTAATCCCCATTTAAAAAACCATATGGAAGTACAGACTTCCTAGTTTCTCTCCTAAAGTAACAAACAGTTTTATAACTTATTTCAATTGAAATCCTTGTACACCAATAGTGCCATTCAGCTGGGCTCTAAAATACTTTGAAAAGCAATTTCAGAAAGATCAGTAGAATTGTTTGAATTATACCAACTTAAATAAAAACTATTAGCCATAACTAGATAATGCTATACAGCATGTTTGGTTATACACATCTCATTCATTTAGCAATAAAACTTTAGTTTGTCAGCAACACTATCTTAGCTTTTCCTTCATAAAAATGAAAGTTCACATCCAAGTAAATGTGTGTGTTTGCCAGTCACCCCCAACCATGCTGCTTAAGGTAATCTAGCTCTCAAATGCTTGAATCCTCCATAAATAAGAAACAAATAATTGCTTTAAGTAGCACCTGTCTACTTGATTATTACAATCCAAGCAAAGAGAAATATCTTTAAAGCCAAATGACACTCTCTCCAGTTTATTCAGAGTTCACCAGGTCATAACTTCCTCATCTAAACAAAAAAAGCAAAAAAACAAAAAACCACCACGCACTACTGTATTTGTCTAGTTTGCCAACTGTCCATAAATTTTATGGACAGAAATGGAAGAATCAGGCTAAAAAACACCTGTCAGTAAAATCTGTAAGTCAATGCAAGCCATCCATAAAAACAAATCAAGTTCCAGCTGCTTTGTGAAGCTCCCTCTCAGAAAGAAGCTGGACAGCTAGAGACTGACTGAAAAACAAAGCACAGCAGGTGGACCTCTCACTTGTAGGGCTTTGTAAACCCCTCATTCTCTAGCCAGCGCCATGTGCTGCTGCTTCCCATTCTGTGATGCTGCTAAATTGCAGGTAGGCCTCTTTGAGGGCCAGTACTAGGACAAGAGAAATGGGTCCAGCAGGGGTAAAGCTGGGGGGGAGGAGAAGACGACGACACACAGGGGGGCAGCATGGTGCAAGGTACAATCAGGGTCAGAGTGTGGGTCTGGTCCCCAGTGTTGCCTGTGCAGCATAGCCCCAGAGCAGGACAGTGCTGCATGCCATGTCCACTCCAGGACAAACCCTGGATCCCACATGTGATATGGGGCTGGTCCATGGGTCCAATTTGGCCTGTAGACCAACCCCAAGTCACCCATCCAGCCCACGGACTGAAATTTCTGCTCTAAATTAACCTGCTTCCCTTCACTTCTGACCAGCACGGATACAGCAGAAGGAACAAGTAGAGCGAGCACCAATAGCCACACTTAAATCTCATCTTATTGTCAGGGTTGTTAAAGCATATCCAGACACTCTAAATATTGTCTAAACATATAGCACTATCATCATCGATAGATCTGTTCCAGTAGCATGCTTAGAGAGAGATTATGTGAACATAAGTGCATGTTCCATCAAGTCATTTTTCCCAGTGCACTGAGAGCATTCAGTGCAGTAGCCAAGTGTATTGGGTTATGTAGTGCAGAGAAATCAGAGGTAGCTCAAGTACCAGAGACAGCATATCTGCACCAGCAGAAAGCACCACAAGGTAGCAGGGTAAACTGGCCTACAGTGAGCTTTGCGCTGCCACAGCTAGGCGGCCTCTGGTACCCAACTTTGCTCCATTTTCTACTATACACCTGGCCATTCAATACTTAAAGTTAGGGGTGCACCAGTAAATATTTTTTTGAGCTGATATTGATGCCCAATTATTAACAAGCCA
>NW_005841966.1:2330026-2331776 GCF_000455745.1 Alligator sinensis | reverse complement strand
AAGTGGCTAGTCCAGAAGAAGCGAGGTGGGAGGGAACAGGGACTCCCGGGCGCTGTATGCTCCCCCAGGGGAGGATCTGTGCACAAGGTGAGAGCAGGCTGCCCACATGGGGCTGGCGCCGGGCTCTTCCCAGTGGGTGGAGGCTGGACTGGGGCTGCACTTGGGGTGGGGAGCAGCGGTACTGGGAGAAGGGCTATGGGGGGCCTACAATGCGACTGTAGCCCCCCCCACTCCCAGCGCCTTTGGTCGCCCACCCTGATCGTAGCCCCTGTCCAGCCCCCACCCACCACAGTTCAGCACCACCCCTACCTCCGAGAAGACAGCCAACCCTCACCCTGCGCAAAGATCTGGGGACACATGCCCCCCCCCCATGCCTTCCCTGGGGGTGCATGCAGCAGCCAAGAACTGCACCCCTCCACTCCCCGCACATCTCCATCCCACGCCTCATCCTGGCTGTGCAACACCTGCCTCAGCCCCACTCCCTCCCTCACCACGGGGTCCTCAAGCTGCCCCCCCCACGCCCTTTTCCCAACAGACTTACCAGCCAGATGCTGCTCTCCTGACCACGTGCATCCTGCTACTGCGCACGTGGCATTTATCGCCAACATTATCAGCCACGTCAGCCAAAAAAAGCGGATTGCTGATAACGTCAATTTTCCTTTCATCAATGCCAATACAATATGAACCGATGCATCTGTCCACCTCTACTTGAAGTAGAATCATAAATTGTTTTAGCCCATTCAATGAGCTGCTCTTCCACTGTACTTATGTAATAAGATCTTAAGGATAAAGCAAAACTCTGGTTACTGATTGCTTAAGTATAAATATGTGGTGTCACTTTTCACAATGTTGTTTTCTAAAGCAGAAAAGACAACAAAGCTGCTTTTAGTACAGAAGCATATTTGCATCTAATTTAATGATTACACAACAGCAGGTGTGAAAGCACTGCCACTTGCAGGATTAGTCTTATCACAGTATGTATTGGTACGCTACTCTTTACAACAAATAGTTTTCCTGTGAATAGGATTTCGGATGAAAACTTGGGCCCAATGCTCACACCTCAAAAAGATTAGGTGTGAACCTATTTTGTTTCCCCATAAACAGGCTCAAAGATGCTTCACTAAGCCCAGTGAAGAGGTGAAAGTATCGACTCTTCACTAAACAAAGACCCGAATAAAGAAGTTGTCCTACTGGAGACCCCTTCTACACAAAGGAACTAGAAAAGCAAAGCTTTCTTTTTCTAGCCTGATAGCTGAAAGTTTCAAAATCTCTCACCCTGTCCAAATAGCTAGCTAATGTTCTTTTATCACCCAAAGCCTGCAGTCCACAATCCCCTTTATCAGCTTGGAAATAACACCAGCAAGTTACCCTATTAATATGAAACTGAGAAACTGTTTTGGAAGGAGTCTGCAGAGACATGAGCAGCGGGTCTGCCATGAGGGCATGCAAACCCCTTATTTATCTATCCCAAGGGCACCAAATTTGTTGGGCCCCATAAGCAAGATCTTGACCATGAGGCAGGCTTCTCACAGGCTGGACAACCTGCAAGGAACTGCATTAAATCCCTGCTGCTGCTGGAGACAGTTTTGGCACAGCTCTGGAACCTAGAAAAAGTTAACACCATTGCTGCTTGTCCCCTTGCCCCTTTCCAGGCTGCTGATTTTAGTTAGTGTGGGCAACTGTAAAACCCAAATGTCACCAGAAAGTAAATGGAAGGAGTGAGCAGCATTAACTCCCTGGGTTCCAGAGA
>NW_005841966.1:2322493-2330016 GCF_000455745.1 Alligator sinensis | reverse complement strand
AGCTGCCCCCACCAGCCGTGGCATCATTGAGCCCGACAGACCAAGTCTGGCCATATGTCTGACGCCCCTGTTTAGCCAATATATTTGTTATTATAAGTGCTTCTTAAGTAACAGACAAGTTAAATGAAGTACATTCCTCAATAGGTTCAAATGGGGAGCTCATTAGCTGCAGACCCAATTGAAGTCCCTTAACTAAACACAATCACTTAAATGGAAGAATATTAAATAAGCCTCATTTTTAAGTGATATCACAGGTGAACATATATTTTGTGCATACTGATAGAATTTGTCATTACTGACACCAAATGCACTTTAGGAGACTATTTCATCTTTCTAGGTACAGCTAGAGAGTAAAATATTTAATACACAGAAGAGGTGTTTGTACAGCATCTGTGCCTTTGTCAGATAACGAACATGAAAATCTATCCCATTTAAAACCATAACATTTACAAGTAGACTACTTTCTAGAATAAGAAATTATTGAATTTCAAATACAAGCTACCCCCCCCCCCAAATTCCTCTTAAAATCCTTTAGCCTTGGCAAAAGAGCCAGGCAATATATTATCCCCATCTGTTAAGATAACAAACCCCGCACATGGCCAGGAATTTGTAAATTCCCTTCAAGAGTTCAATCTTTTCTGCATACCATGGTCTTAACCATATGGGAGCAGTTAGAACCACACTATCTTTTGTATCAGTGGAAAACAAAGAAAGCACCCAGTAGACCAAGAAAGAAAAAATGAAGACTCATGGTGAGATTTTCCTATAGACAACATTGAAGTATGCAGCCTTTAAAATGAGGGCTGCAAGCCAACTTGAAGAGATAAGGTAAGAAGACAAAATAAAGAACCAAGTTTCCTGATGTAAGAGCTAGTTATATATCAACTTTATACCATCTTTTTTCCCCCGGTACCAGGAAATACCTGGGATAACTTCATATTTCTAAAGGATAGTCTCAGGGCTTCTGTTGCTCCTATCAGCAAAAATTCTGCTCTTACCACACTATAGTATGAAACTAGGGAAATACAAAAAAAGGGGGGTGGGGGGGAAATGGAGAAAAGGTTTTGAACTAATAAAGTGATCTGAAAGGTAAGCTTACACTTGGATGACATGACTGGTTGCTGTATATCAAGAATGAGACAGCTGGTCTCTCAAAAGGGAGAAAGTGGAATAAACCCATGATTGATCTTCAGGGCCCAACTATTATGTCAAATCTGACCTGACATCTGACAAAGAAGGTATAGCCAGAGTATAAAGGAAGCTTGAGAGAATTCCATTTCTGCCGAGGAAGCGAGAAAGATACTTGCTGCTGCTACCAACACCAGCACATTTCAGCATAGTAAGACAATAAAAAGGCTGGCTGAAAGAAATCGTTCCAATACTTGGAAGTATCCAGATTGTGGCTAGATATTTTAATTCTCCTTCTCTTTGGAATTGGTATAATGAGCTTTCATGTTGGTTTAAGTCTCGTCAGAGGTGTTCGCATGTCACCACATACAAATGTAGGACATGCAGAGATCATGCTAGACACTGTATCTCATTTTTCCCAACTCTTCAGCTACCTTTAGTATTAAATAAATGCATCCCTTCAACTCTAAGATGCCTTACCCTGGTTTTTGCCTGTGGAGACCTATAGCAAATACACCTGCCCTCAGGAAGCTCCAAGAATGTGTTTCACAATGATCTGCTCCATTATCAAAGCATCCACTTCTTTACTTTTTGAAAACATTTTCAGAAGATCAAATAATGAGATCTTTCCCATGTGAGTGGAGCTTCCATCTTTCCAGCACCCATTGGTATTTGCCAAGAGAAGAAGAATACATTTTTCTTCACAGAGAACCAATTTCCTACCCCATCAGAAGATGGAATAAAAAAGGAGCCTACTCTTGCTTTACTGACTGCTATTACAATGAAATAGAGAGGTTACTTATAGAAAAAATGGTATTCTTCATAGTTATCCCATATTGACTGTTAGTTGCTAAAGACTATTTTATCGACTACTGAAAAAGATACTTCTTTATGAGTCAGAAAAAAGAAAAAAAAATATTCAAGAACCGGGTGATAATTTTCCTTGGCAGTCACTAAGGGAACTGTCCTATCCACAAGATCAATAAATTGCAAACAGTCTTCCTAAGAAAGAACTGCTGCAATACCCACATTCTTATCAGGTGAAGTCTCAGTCCCCAGTTCTTAACTTAATTTAAGTTACTAATATTCCATTTGTCAGGGGTTTCTTCTCTTCCTCAGCACGCGTGTCCAGCCCTAAGATCCAGTTGTTCATTCTCCTTATCTATAGAGGCTGCTTCTCTATAGGTAGGGAGAACAGTTGGATCTTGGTACCTCAGATCCAGTTTAGAGTGGGTTGTAGACTGTTAGTGAGAGATGCCAATCTCCCAAGATGAGACTGAAAATGGTCTCTGTGACAAGGAAGCACTGCCCAACATAGCCAAGTAGATCACCATAGTATTTGCTTGTCTAGTCCATCACCACATTCCAGTAACATCTCTCAAAAGGGTAGATTATTTTGTTAGTCTAAAATAGATGTAAACTCATGTCTTGAAACTGTGAAGACTGAAGGATACTGGTGGTCACAACTGGCTAGACTCCTCTTTAAACTGTAACACCAGTACATAGCTATCAGAGATGTAATCAGTTCTCACAACCAAAGAACGATAGATCAACACTTTCCAAGGCAAACACAAAGGACTATTTGGAGATAAAGATGAAAAAACTTACCTAGTAGAGAAAAACCAAGGCAGCACACACTTTTTCCTGCAGAGATGCAGTTAAAGAATCCAGCTGTGTACAAATTCATGCCATTATGAACTGCTGCTGTTGTTAGAGGAGCTGGTTGGACCAGAGGTCCCAGATGTAAGTTTCTTCTCTCACAGTCCTCTGAATTGATCTCTGATCCTTCTCCAAGTGATCAAAAAAAGAGTTTCCAGGATGTGACTCTGACATTCATCAGAGCTCTAACTCCAACTCATCATCTCTTCCTTAGAAGGTGCATGTTGGAGAGACTACAGGCCCCTGTGCCCCTGATGCCATCTTGCTAAGGTTTCAGAAAAACCTGTACAGTTTCGCTGAAAGAGAAGCATTGCACCCTCTGCTTCAGTTTCTTCCCATGCATGTACTGCCGTGGTTGTAGACATTATGGAATCTTCAGATTCGCAGTTTCTCTTAGCATACTAGACGTGGCTTACTGTTAGTTTGTCTTGGATTAGGATAGTTCATAAGCATGTAATTGGTTCAGCCTTTTAGTATAAACTGACACTGTCTTTGTTAGATGTCTAGCAGTCTTCCCATTATGTGTGTGAGCATACAAGACTTTGCACCTCAGGAGAAAGGACGCTTGCTATCTAGGCGTTTGCTTCTCCTGGCTGTGGCACAGGGAGAGCCCGCGTCCCCAAAGCCACAGCTCCCGGGGCTGTAGGTTGTTGGCCCCTGTAGCACCACTGCTGCTATTCACTTTACAGTTGTTTGGCAAACTTAAAAGATTCAGATCTATTTCAATACAGGCAATCCCCACTCAACGCTGCTTCGCCTAGCGCTATTTCACTATAGCACCGATTTTAAATACATACCTGATTCCACTTAGCGCTCAGCAAGTTTCATTATAACATTGAGCAGGTGGGCGGGGAGAAGCAGTGACGGCAGGTGGGGAAATGGCAGTGGCAGGCAGGGAGACAAGTGGCAGTGAGTGGGTGGGCCGGCGTGAGCATGGAGCCCATGCCGGTGCAGGCCCAGCACAGGACAGCACAAGCACAGGGCTCAGGCTGGTATGTGGTGCCAGAGCAACCGGTGGGCGGGGAGAAGCAGCAGCACCAGTGGTGAGAAGCAGCGGTAACCAGTTATATTTGTTTCCATTAATTCCTATGGGGAAATGGGTTTAGCTTAACACGGTTCCACTAAATTGGTTCCAGAAAAAAACTGAGTATTAGGAGTGCTAAGCGGAGGTTGCCTGTACTACTATTCAAAGCCTCATGAACCGCAGGGAAATCTAAGCAACAAAATTACAGGATTCTCAGGAACCTCATGGTTGTATACATAAAGCATTAGAACTATTGAAAAGGCCAGAGGTCCTAGATACCAAAATGAGTTCAGACTTGCATCATCATACTAGTAAAATAAGAGGGCTCTCTCAGAATAATTGCATGTCCAACCATATAACCACAGCACAATTTATGCAACCACAGCAACTGTTAAATTTAATAATCAAAACCTGTTCTGCGAGCCCAGCGCTTCAAGTAATTTAAAATGAAGTTGCAGGAACTCAAAGCCATGCTGGGATGAAAACCACACTGCATTCTAAAATCCGATGGAAAGAGTTCGTTTCACCTACAAGGTGTGTTATTTCCAGTTCATTCAAAACCATAAACAAATAAAATACAAGAACATTTAAAGCACCCTGCAAAATTTTAATCCTCAGAATCCCTACAATTTGAGAAGTCTCATAGATGAGGAATATTCAAAGTGCAAACATGCTTTGCTCAATGACATACTGCAAACCTAGGTCAGAGCTTGGATAAAACCTCAGCATTTTCCCAGCTATCCACCCTGAATTCATTCCCCAAGATAATGTTGAAATTGAGAAGAAAAAATATTTTTTTTAAACATATATTAAAGATGGTTTCCTCAAAAACAGTCTCTCCAAAGCATAGAAATGTACCACATGTGCACCACAGGAAACCCTGGAGCAGCTGTTTCAACTTTGTTTGCTTTAATACAACAGTTCTTCTGAGCAGTTGCTCTGTACACCAGCTGTACTATACTTAACACTTGCCCAGTCATTCAAGCTGCTGCCCAATAAACAGAACAATCCTACCTCACAAATCCTCTCTTTTAAAATAAGAATTTGGAAGAAAGACTATAGTTTTACAGATTAAGCAGAAGAGTTACTCATATTGCATAAGAGTATAGGTTGTAGCTGTGTTGGTCTACGGTTCTTTGGATAAAGCTGATATCTTTTATTAGACCAACTCAAACAGTTGAAAAAATTCTTCTTTGCAAGCTTTTGGGTATAAATACACTTTGCCAGGCTGATGAAGCATCTGCAGTTGCAGTGTGCTCTACCTGGATGGAATGAATAGTAATGGTATTGCACAAAAAGTTTGAGACGGTGGGGAAGGGGGAAAAGAGATGGTGGTAGAAACAAAGCACAAAACTAGATTTGTTCTTTCTAGAAGTTACCAACATCACAGTAGCATTCTAATATGTTTGATGTCAGCCAGTGACAGCTAAAACCTCAATTTATACATTAATTTATCTACATCATTTGCTTTGACATCAAATTTTACCGCATCTTCTCTGGGGAAAGAACAGATGTGCCTAGCCATTGGACAACTGCCACAAAGAAATCTTAGCCTGTCATAAAACAAATGCTAGTTCACTTAGGAAACCTCATGTTTACAGAACACCAGTTCACATTTCCTAGAGAGCATAGTTAACTCATGCAATGAAGAAATTAAAAGAATCTCAATTAATTATTTCTAACCTAGCACATAAGGTAATTTCCAAAAATGAGCATTCATCAATAATAGACTTAATCTCAAGAGTCTGAAAACAGAGACTGTCACAGGAAGAACAAGCATGAACTTTCCTTATTCATTTTGCGAGAACCTCACTCAGAACACTTGATAGGTGACAGTGAATCTCATGAACTACCTCAGTTGCACCTCAAAATTTTATTCTCATTATTTTTGATTTTGCTGCTCATTTGAAACAGCCATTTCAAATAAACAGAGCATAAATTCTGTAACCACAAGAGTCAGCATGATTATAAGCACAAGATGCTAGACTGGTAGTAAAAACCATTTGAGGTCTACTCCTGACTCACCAAACTGTCCAGCGACATTAAGCCCTCATCTTCATATTTTTGTCATAAATTTCCCCTCTTGTTCTTGGTTTGCATTTAGTCACTTCCTGAAAGATCTTGCAGCACAGCACAGCACATCACCCTGTGCAACCGCAATCCTGGCTGAGATTTCCAAGCATTACTGTTAAAAACTGTAACTGATAATTTGTTTATTTATTTAGTAAGTTATTTAAAGAGATTCAGCCTACAACTGTGCCTATTTGCTCAAAGCCACTCCACTCTGACTGGGAATCCTATATTGTAAGCCATTGGCAACGCATAGGGGGTGCCCCCTGGAAGCGCTAGCCACGAAACCGGAATACAGCAATAGTCTTTTTTTATCTACAAGTAATTAGCCATGCTAGTGGACTAAAGAGGCAGAGAGAAATGGTAAAAGAGCTCAAAAAGGAGGAAAGCCAGCACCTTGCAACAGGAAGAGTGCTCAGTAGGCCACTATAAAGGTACAAATTGCACTGGAGTAACAATTTAATCCAGGGCAGTATGAAACTCAGCCCAAGCTAATTTACCTGCCAAGAAGTAGGGTAAATTAGCCTGCACAGATTGCAGCTAGACAGCTTCTGGGAACCAAGCTAACTAGTGCAAAGCTAAGTCTGATCTCTCTGCAGCAGTGGTTTTCAACTTTTTAAGATTCATGGCATGCCTCAAAAAAATGCAGGCTCTTAGTTTTTACCTTTTTTTGACCACACAAAAAGAATCAAGTTGTTTTTCAGCTGCAAAGAACTCAGAAAGACCACAACTACTGATTTCTATTAGAATTGTGTGTTTATCTTGTCACTCATGTTTGAATATGGAACAGTGCTACCACTGGGTGGCATCCTACATTACCCATTAAAGGCTCTCAAGGAATCTCAGGGTACAGTGACACCCTACTTGAGAATTACCTTATGCTATATAGCAGTGGTCTGCAGATCAGAACAATGCAATGGAAAAAATAGAAAGTCACAAGTTGGCAATTTTTTCACTGCAAAGCACATGCGAATGGCAGAACTGGTAGTCTGAAATAAAAGCAATTATGTAGACCACTAAGAACAAGTTACATAAAGGCCCTATTTCAAATGCAGTTTGGGATTAAATAAATAAATAAATAAATAAATAAATAAAAGCAACAAATTCTATGGGCCACCAGGAAACACTCCTCTTCTCCAGACTGCTTTGAAACCCCCTTAATTTTTCTAAGATGTTGAAAGTAAAAGTACAAAGAAACCTAAATACGTATGTTTGAAAATATTTAACAATCACCTAGAATTATGCACCAATTAGCAAGACTGCGGTCATAAAAAACAAACTACATTTCTATTAAGGAACTCTATTGTTACATTATTCAACAAAAGGATCTACTGGAAGGGAAAGAAAATATTGCCTGTGTCCCATGGTAAAACATTTTTTGCAGCCAACATCTGTGCTTTATAGCAGGAGAGTAGAAAACCTGGAGTTGCCTGAATTCCCCCCATCACCCCAAGCAGGTAATCCCAGGGCATCCCCTGCACAGGACAGAATCATAGAAGTAGGGTCGGAAGGGACCTTGTAGATCTTCAAGTTCGACCCCCTGCTTGGGCAGGAAGAAAACTGGGCTCAAATGACCCCAGCAAGGTAGGCATCAAGCCGCTTCTTAAAGACCCCCAGGGTAGGAGCCAGCACCACTTCCCTT
>NW_005841966.1:2317327-2322161 GCF_000455745.1 Alligator sinensis | reverse complement strand
CACATCCCTCTTGAAGTGGGGTGCCCAGAACTGGACACAGTACTCCAGCTGTGGCCTGACCAGTGTCGCATAGAGGGGGAAGATCACCTCCTTGGACCTACTGAAGATGCATCTGTGGATGCACGATAAGTAATGGTTAGCCCTGCCGACCGTGACCTCACATTGTCGGCCCATGTTCATCTTGGAGTCAATGACGACTCCAAGATCCCTTTTTGCCTCCCTGCTCTCAAGAAGGGAGTTTCCCCATCTTATAAGCGTACTACTGGTTACTGCTACCCAAGTGCAGCACCCTGCACTTGTCCATATTGAAACGCATCCTGTTTTTGTTAGCCCACCCCTGCAACCTATCCAGGTCTTTCTGCAGTCTTTCCCTCCCTGCTAACATGCCCACCTCACCCCAAATTTTGGTATCATCAGCAAATTTAAACAGGTTGCTTTTCACCCCGTCGTCCAAATCGCTGATAAAGAAGCTGAACAGTGCGGGCCCAAGAACCGAGCCCTGAGGGACTCCGCTGCCCACTTCCCCCCAGGTCGAACATGACCCGTCCACCACCAACCACCCTCTGAGTACGACCCTTCAGCCATAACATAACATAACATAACATAGGCACAGTGAGATGTGGAACTTGGTGCAATGCAAAACCTGGGGAATTTCCAAGGCCATCTTTCCACACAAGGAAACCCAAGTTCCCCTGTTTGTAGAGGTGCACCCCAGCGTTACCCCACAGAATCAGGTCCCTGTGGGACTGCAGGCAATGTCTGCTTTGCCCAATAAAGCCTAAGTTTTCTCCTCTTGAATGCAGGGCTCTCAAGTTTTCATCCTTCCTTGGGGGGAAGGGCTATTCCTCTTGCACAGAAGAGAACTTTTGGGAAAGTGAATGAACAGTTGTCAGGACACATCCCAGTACCGCTGATGCACTTGATTTGGTGACATCTGTTTATACCGGGGTGGGCAAAATGCGGCCCAGGGGCCAGATGTGGCCTGCCAGGCCATTCTATCCAGCCCGCAAGGCCCCCCAAAAAAATTTAGTAAATTAATATTAATCTGCCCTGGGCTGCCTGTCATGTGGCCCTCGATGGCTTGCCAAAACTCAGTAAACAGCCCTCTACCCAAAATAATTGCCCACCCCTGGTTTATACCGTCAAAAAGGCATAATCATAGACCACACTGTTCTGTGTTTGTACCATGTTTTGCACAGAGACAGCCCCTACCCCAAAGGGCTTGCAACTCTTTATAAAATAACAGAAGAACAGATAAAAACAGACAGATGGGGAAGTATAAGGTAACAATGAGACATTAGCCAGCCTGACAGGCCATGGTCTCAGCTCAACTATTGTCAGTTTCTTGTGTAGGCATCACAGCCTACAAAACGGATTTGAAAGACAACAATGAGGTAACTTTCCAGATGTTAATGGGGTGCTCCTCCCAAACATGAGGGAATAGGCAAATCTCAAAAAAAACAAGCCTTACTAGGCATACTGCAGAAGATTATGTTAGAGAGAGTTTAAGGGTCTCTTTCTAACCACACCCACTTGGTCCAGAGCTATACTTGGGTAAGTTCAGATGGCCCAAGAAAATAAAGGAGCTAGGGGGTTTTTTTTGTTCGCGTGACAATCCTAAAGAGAGTCTGGATCTTCTACAAACCAAATTTCTAGAAAAAGAGAAGGAAATTTCTGACTTATCTTTGCTCCTCCTACTTATCAGCTTCAGGGAAATGACACCACCCCACCTCTGATTTTTTTTTTTTGAGCCCTCCTCACCAACATTAATTATTTTAGTGCCTGTTTTCTAAACAGTTAAAAATCTTGTCAGTTTAACAATTTCGTGACTTATCCACAAGACTCTATAACAACAATTACACTGGCTACCCTGTTAATTACACACTGCTGCTGTTCAACTAACCTATGAACAGAAAAGGTATCATTGGAGCTGTTTGCAGACAACTGAAGCGATGCACTGATGCTTTCATTTGAAACTTTCTTCCCCATGGCAAAGATTTTTTTTAAACCCAAAACCTCATACCGGACAAAGCAAGACAGGAGGTTATTAAACACTTACTGAAATGCAACTAACCTAATTTTAGGACACGCCAAAGAAAACGCAGCACCAAACATGGTTAAAATTCAAATAAAAAACTAACAAAAAGCCTGTACCCAATTTGAATCTTGTGACAATATAACTGAAAGCTTTGTTGAACAGATTTAAAAATGTCCAGAGAAAGCAGTCCCACAAAATTCTCTTGCAAGATAACATGGCTTGGCTTGTCCTATGACTTTTTTTTTTTTTTAATTTTAAAAGGAGGACATTTAATCATGGAATATACTTAGACATCTCCCATATTAAACCTCTTCTAATCTGTACAAGGCAAGGATTTTTTAAATGATATCTGAGATCTGAGCAAGAGTACTGGGGCACCCACAAGCTGGTCTAATTCCATCCCAACTATGCAGTGGGTCCAGTAAAGGATAATTGCCCACAAAAATCCTTGTCTCGTGTATTTCCTGAACCAGCACAGCTACAACCCTTCAACACTTCTAATCTGGATGTGACTTTCCGTTTCCTTTCCGAAGCCTTCCCTATTGCAAGAATTATTTAAAAATTTCAATACATAAAACCCACCAGCTGCTCCAAAAAAGGAAAGCAACAGTCCATCACCACAAAACAAAGGATGACCTTGAACCTCCAGACCAAGAACCTAGAGACCACATGGATTTCAGTCCCATTTGACAGGTATTTACTCAATAAAACCGTTTAAAAAACAAAACACACAAAAACCAATGCACACCCTAGAACTGGGTTTACAAGTTTTGTTATTCAAGCTTCAGTTATTTTTAAGTTTTACAGCCAAAAGAGCAAGAAAAACAAACAAGGCTTGCTGTGCAGAGCGAATGGGGGTGGGGGGATAATACCCAGCTGAGACCACCCACCCACAGCAATTTCTGGATGCAGAACCCCCTTTTGGCCTGCTCAGATTAGGAACTGGCTACGGCAGGGGCAGTCGGCTGTCCTGTGGTGATCGGGTGCCCAGCACAAGGGGCCTGTTTGACTGGCTCTTGGGCATGACTGAACTCAGTGCAATAGTGATGAAGAACAGTAATAGATCCTTGGATGGTTTTAAGACCCTGCTAGACAAAGCCTTCGTCAGGATGATCTAGTTGGGGATAGTCCTGCTTGGAGCAGGTGGTTGGACTACATGACCTCCTGAGGTCTCTTTCAACCCTCATTTATGATTCTATGAAACAAACAAAAACCCCAGCTACTTTTCTCCCTCCCAGGTCTCAGGTTAACAGGGGCTTGAGGAAGAGCTAAAGCAGGGGCGGGCAATTATTTTGGGCAGAGGGCCGCTTACTGAGTTTTGGCAAGCCATTGAGGGTTGCATGACAGGCAGCCCAGGGCAGATTAATATTAATTTTCTAAATTGTTTAGGGGCCCCGCGGGCCAGATAGAATGGCTTGGCAGGCCTCATCTGGCCCACGGGCCGCATTTTGCCCAATCCTGGGCTAAAGGGACACAACCAGGGACATGAGCAGGATGCTCCCCCTGATGGAGCTGGCTCTTGGGGGGAGGGAGCTCCATCTCCCTGCCAACCTTTGCTTCTCCACATTGCCTGGGAGCCAGGCTCTGAGGTGCTCCAGGACTGTGCATCAAGGAGCTTGGGGCGGGGGTGCTTCCTGTGCAGACACAATGGAAGCTGCGGGGACCTGGGCAGGGCTCACAGCCATGCCAAGGCCGAGGGAGGGCGGGATCCCCCTCAGGCCCGGGGCAGGGAGACGGCCCCACCATTCATCCACACCCACATGGGCTCTGGCAGTGCCCCCACCCTTGGAGAGAAAATGAATGGGAGGAAGTGGGAGGGAGGGAAAAGGGAAACAGCAGCTTGCCTCCGTCTAAAAAAGGAGGGAAGGAGAAAGGCAAGGGGTGGGGGACAGAACAGCATTGGTCTGTGCCCTGGAGGGGCAGCCACCAGGCTCCAAGTCTCGCTGAGGGGTAAGGAGGACCCCAGCACCCACAGCCCCAGGGTGGTGGGGGAAACCCCCCCCACCCAAAAAACACAGGGTGAAGCACTACCCCACCTCAGCTCAGACCTACGCACACACACATTAAAGACAATCAGTCCCTCACAGGGAAGGTTGGGGAAGAGGAGGTCAGAGCTGGCACCTTCCCCACCTCACAAGTGGTGGGGCAGGGATTGCATGGGAAGCCAGGGCTGCTACTGCCCCCACACAAGCTCTGCAACACCCCTCCCCCACTCAACAACATACACTGGGGAGGAAAGGATGCTACCTTGCTACCCCCAGCTGCAGCCCCCCCACCAAATCATGCATAGGGGATGGTGGCTGCTATCTAGCACCCTCACCACCACCATGCACAGGGGACGGGGTTGAAGGGGGTGCTACCTTGCATTCCCCCAGCTGCAACCCCCGCCCCGTGCAATCTCTGCAACACCTCACTATCGCCACGCAGGAGGATCGGGATTGAAGGGGCGAGGCTACACCGTCCCCCACAACAAGGCCGGAGGGAAGGGGTGGGGGGCAGCACCCCGGCGCACTCACCTGCACAGCAGCTGCTCGTACTCGGCACGGATCTTGCCCAGCTCGATCTGCAGCTTGGCGCGCTCGTGCGCGGTGTCGTCTAGCGCCCGGCGGGCGTCGGCCAACTCGGCCTCGTACAGCACCTTGAGGCCGGTGAGCTCGCGGCCGCGCACCTCCTCGCGCTCCGTCACCTGCAGCTGCAGCGCGCTGTTCTCCGTCTCCAGGCTGCGCACCTTGTCGATGTAGACGGCCAGGCGGTCGTTCAGCTGCCGCCGCTCCTCTTTCTCCTGCAGCCGCGAGA
>NW_005841966.1:2316948-2317209 GCF_000455745.1 Alligator sinensis | reverse complement strand
ACAGAGCTGGGAAGCGGGGGCGATCGCTCGCCGGGGCTCCGGGGGCGGGAATAAAATGAAGTAGAAAAGGAGGGAAAAAGAGCTGCACGCTCCCGGCTGGGCCGCGGGGATCAAAGGCGCCCGGGTGCAGTCGGCAGGGGAGATGGAAATAAAATGAAATAAGATAAAACAAAGTGAAATGCAATAAAAAGCCGAGGGGGTGCGGGGGCAGGGCAGGGCGCGCCGCGGCCCCCGCGCCGCCGGACAGAAGGGACAGCTCGG
>NW_005841966.1:2288435-2316799 GCF_000455745.1 Alligator sinensis | reverse complement strand
GGGGGAGGGGCTGCTGCGCCCGCCCCTCTCTTTGTTGTGCGCCAGAGCACGGAGCCCCCGTCGGGGGAGGGTGGGGGGACTGCACTCCCCGCGGTTTACCCCTCGCCGCACGCAGCGTGGCCCCGAGCGCCTCCATCCCCAGCAGGCCTGGCGGCTGGGGTCTGAGAGACTTGACTGTCCCAGCACTAGGGGGGCGGCTGTGGGGGCATCTTGTAGTTGCCCGTGGTCCAGCGAAGCTCCAGGGCTGCTCGCCCCCGTCAGCGCAGCGTCACATTGTGCCAATGCAGGCACCCGCCACGTGTGTCCTGCCAGGCCACACTTGCAGCTGCACACACACAGCCAGGACCCATGACAGGGTCAGGGTGGACTCAGACAAGCTTGTGGGTGCCACAGTACCCTTGCTCAGGTCCATGGGCGACTGGTGCCCCTCAAGTCTGGGGGAGGGGGTCCCTCCAGCGGCCGGTCACCAAGCATACCAGCAGCATGGTGGTGGCGGAAGTGCCCCCCTACCCGCAACGCACCTGCTCTGGCCTCCCTATCGGCGACACTCCTAATCCGTGCCCCCTACCAGCCAGAGGGCTCGCTGTCAGGGGGGAATGAGCGGTGTCCGGGGGCGGGGGCACATGCTTTCTTCTCCCCCCCCCCCCCCCCCCCCCTCCCCCCCCCCCCCCCCCCCACGCCCCCGCCCCCCCGGTGTCCCACCTACATGTCACCTATGCTCAGGTCCTAGATATCACTGCACACACACCCCCATAACCCATGGCAGGGTTGGGATGGACTCAGACAAGCTTGTGGGTACCACCATACCCTTGCTCAGGTCCTAGATATCACTTTAAAATTCTTGCCTCAGAGATCATGCCAAAAATCTTTCCCTCCATGTGCCCACGTGCCCACTCTTCCCCACTAGAGCCACAGCTAGCTCCCACCCTTCATGACTCGCTTGCTGGGAAGAAACTCATTCAGCCGTTTGGTGTAAATCGGTTTTGAGGTGAGAGATTTCGCTGTTTGCATCTCAGTTTTGTGAGAGGTGACAGCCTCAAGGCATAGTCGCATCAATGCAAAACAACGCTGAGCCAGGATCCTGAAAACACCTCCCGTCACTTGACTCCTAGGAGCACTCTTACTGAAGGAGACATTGCTTCAAACCCCCACCCCCCTCCAAAAAAACCCCATGCCACGTGGCCCTCAGAAGTTGTATGCAGAAGTTCCCCATTAAGGAAAGAGACAAAGCATGCTGGATTTTCCAGGACAGTTCTGAATTTCTGGGATGCATGTCCCTAAGAACTCTGTGAAATAGGGTTTCACCCTGACTTTGAAAATCCTGGTCCCAGAGCAGTGCCACGGTGTTCTGCTCAGGGCTGGGCCGAGGGTAGTGCAGACCATCCAGTTGTACAAGTCCCAGCTGCTCGAGGTTCCCTTCCTCCCCCTCCCCAGACTAGGATTTCAGCCATAACACTGGCAGCTGCTATTAGTGCGGTTGTCTAGAAAACACAGCTAGCTACTCTCTATTTAGGAAAGAATAAGAAACAAATACCAGACCTGTGCACAGGGCTTTCCAAAAGTAGGAGCCTAATAGTAAACCTTAACGTATGACTCCAAAAAGTAAGTCTTCTTACTGCCCCCATGTATCTGTTGAGAGGAGGCAGCACAATGCTGCCTGGAACCACAGGAACACAGCTATAAGGCCTCTAAATTAGGAGATAGCCACACTGCTTCCTGTTCAGGAAGATGCATTAACACAGAGCTGTGCCCACATCAGTTAACTAGCTGTGCCTCTCTGAACTGTATGAACATGGCTACCTTACTTAGCTTTGGTTCTGAGCAGAGCTAAGTAGCCTATCTGTTACATAATGGTGTCCACAATGACCAAAACCAGAAGTGGTGTAAACTGCTTCCTATTGTGGTGGTGTGTGGACTATCCAGGACTGGATCCCAGATACTGCTCCTTAAAAGTCAGTAACTTTACCATTAAATAGGAATATATTGAACAATTGAGGGCTTATTATGATTAAGATGTCACATTCATCTGTGGGAAGCTTGCCATGCATCAGTATTAACAGAAAACAAATTCCACAGTGCTCCAAGTGCAGCAGGCAGGAGATTCTGTGGTAACTGACACTCAAGACAGAGTTCCTCTGCTTGCTATCGATGGACTCCCTAGGCCAGGAGTGTCAAAGATCTGGCCAGCCTGTGGATTCCCATCCTCCAGCCCCTGGTGCTGAACCTGGTTCTTGAGTTGAGCCACAGGCCACATGGGGTGGGTGCTAGACTGACCCTGTGTGGCACCTGCTCCAGGACCTTTACACGCAGCACCCATGCAGGGCCAGTCTAGGACCCGCCACTGTGCATCCTGGCCCTAGTGCCCACAGTACCTGCTGACCAGTCTGGAACTGGGCCACACACAGTGCTCACTCTCGCCTGTCTGGGACATGAGCTGCCCATGGTGCCCACTCCAGCTAGACTGGGGAGAGTACCACATACAACCTAGGTCCTGGAGTGGGTGCTGTGTGTGACACAGTCCTGGATCAGCCAGAATGGGTATTAGAATGGGCATACGGTGAAGGGGGTCCCCCACCCTTGTCAGATCAAGTACCCACTCTGGCTAATCCAGGACAGTGCTGCACATAGTGCCTACTGCACCTGGTTTAGGAGACCTGCTGCACATGGCAAAGTAGCAGACTGGCTGGAGCGGGCATCACATATGATGTGTCCTGGACCAGACAGAATGGAAGCTGTGTGCGGCACAGTTATGGATTTGCTACAGCCAGTACCATGGTCACTGGATCCAGTTGGTGGAGTGGGCCGGGGGAGAGTACGTGGGCCCAGAGGCAGATCGGGAGAAGGGGGGTGCAGTAGTACAATTGCACCCCCCACCTTGATTCCTGCCCCACCCAAACTTTAAAACCATATGCATGGGAGGAGAAGTAGTATTTCTATTCAGGCAGCACTGAAGAAGTTGATCTTAAACTGAATCATACAGTGCTAACCCCTAGTATATTAGTAAAGTGTCTAGCTTCTCTTTAACTAGAGAAAAAATATGTGATGTTGCACATCTTCTGCTCTCCAAAAATCATAGATCTGCCCATGAATGGACATGATCCAGCCCATAGGGCTGGCCCTGCACTGTTCATCTATTCATCAAGCCCATGAACCAGTCCCCCACCATGTGTCTTTTTTCTAGTTCTACCTCTGGAGCTGGGTCAGCAGGAGCCACCGGAAGGTTTGGGGGGCTGTTGCCATACACACTCCTTACCACATCTCTGAAGCACACAAATACAGTGTAGGGCTTTTATCTTTGGGGGCCACCCTCCTTCCCTATCTCACTCAAGGGCCACAAATATAGTAGCCTAGAACAGTGTCCCTTCCTCCCCCCCTAATAAGAAGGACCTTTAGCATTGGGAAGACCTAAAAATCTGTCCTGCCCACGTCATTCATTTAGTTTACAATAACTTAATTTAGCTGTGTTGATTGAGGCCAGGGGATGATCTGAATGTTAGCATGGGATTCCAAAATTGGATAGAGATGTACTGGCCAGTTGTGGGAAGGGTTTACTGGAAAGAAAAGCAAAAAAAAACACCCCATGTCGCGGGGCACCTCGCTGCCCCGCTCCTAGAGAGGGGAAAACTGCTGGGGAAAAGCCCTAGCAGGGATAATGAGTGCAGCTGTGAGTTGCCAGGGCAACTCCAGATAGATTGACTCACACCTGACGGCAGTCAGCTGGTAATGTAGGGCAGGGCCTGGCTCCTATAAAGCCTAGAACCAAGGCCAGGCTAGCAGCAGCAGCAATGTGAGAATTGCTTGAGCAGAGTAAAGGATGGTGGCTCTGGGAGATTGGAGCAATGTTGTTATAGCCAGGTGGCCTTAAGTTAAGTTGTAGCCAGGAGGCTTGTTGTTGTTGTTGTTGTTGTTGTTTATTACACTGGTGGCAAGGGTGAGGCTATAAGGGGTTGGAGGAGGCCTCATAGGGACCCACAGGGGTGTGGGGCCCTAGCGCCAGTGAGGGCACAGTATTCTCAGGGGGAAACCCCAGCGGTGTGGGAACCCTGGTGCCAGTGAGGGTGCAGCATTGTTAGGGAGCCCAGCATGGGCACAGTGAGCCCCAGAGAGGGGGTGGCATTATTAGGGAGCCCCAGTGGGGGCACAGCAAGCCCCAGAGAGGGGGTGGCCTCCTTAAGGAGCCCATCAGGGACACAGCAGGCCCCAGAGAGGGGGCAATAGTATCAGGAAGCCTGGTGCGGGCATGTAAGGTCCCAGAGAAGGGGGACTATTGAGAAGCCTGAGATGGGCGTAGCAAGGCCGGCGGGAGGCTAGTACGGCAATAGCCCTCAGATAGGGGCAGGGTGCTGCGGTGAACCCTGACAAAAGGGGTTAGCAGTACAACACCCCAGGAGAAAGGCAAGGTGCTGCAGTGGTCCCCGGCAAAAGGGGACAGCAGTGTGGTGAGCCTGGATAAGAGAGGGTAGCTGTGCGGTGGGCCTAAAGGACCGGAGACTCGGTACGAAGTCCCGTAGCGGGCTAGATTATTTTAGAGGAGGCCCAGAGTGGGCTCGACTACAGAGGAGGCCCAGGGAGAGCGGGCATGTATTTTGACAAACCAACGTCCAGTACATCTGCGAGGCTTGGGGCGTGGTATTAGGGGTTGGTAGAAGCCACGTGTAGCCCATAAGGCTAGGGTACCTGGAGTGTACAGGGAGACCCCCGGTGGGTCCGGGAGAACACGGGGACGGAGGTCCCAGCTAACCGTGCCTAGAAGACGTAAGGCAGCCTCCCAACTTAACTCAAGATCAAAGATGTGGTGGGCGAGAATAGAGGGTGCCCTTGGGCCGAATAGGCACGGAGAGGGGGCCCTAAGGAGATCACGGCCCTCCTGTAGGACTCTGCCGTGACACCCCAAAACACTAAATATTTCATAGGTAAATTTCCTTAAAATCATTTAATGGGATTATCTCACTGTAGAATGAGTTATGGCTAAAGCGACTTAACTTTCAGAGAGCAAAATCTGGGACACGGGTCCAAAAACTCCACAGACATTAGCAGCCCTGAAATTGGCAGCAGCCAGTTAGTCTGAAGGTGGTGTAATTGTAAAGTTTCCGAATGTTGGGCCTGGTCAGAATGCAGTCTAGCACCTAGGATCATCTTTTCAAATTTGGGACAAAAACTCTCTTTGTAGGAAATCTATCCAGAGCACAGCCTGGACATTTTTTAATGTCCTAAAAAATCTAGAACAATGGCTGCTCTTAGTCACACAAATCCTGATAATTTTTGCATGAGACAAGGCTATCCCTATGGAAGTCATGTTTTACTGTGCGACCTTCAAGACTATCACTTAATTCCAACTCCTTTGGCTCCTATAGATCTGCCTCACACTTTAAGTGGGGGATGGGGGACGGGATGGGGGACTGCAATTTACCCAGGCCTCTGTGATAGTGGACAATCACAAACAAGACCCTCTGTTCCTACTTTTTTCTGCAATTAGCACCTTTGCTGATGAGAGCTATTACCTACCAGTAATTCTATTTTTTCTTGCTTTCCCCTGATATTTCCCAATATTTTGGAAACAGCAGAGCGGGCTGAAAAAGTGGAAACAGGAAGGAAGGAAAAAAAAAAAAGGATTTCATCTCTGCAGCACCTGCTGCAACATAAAATTGATAGCAAAGTAGAATTACAGCATAAGGTAGTTTTACACTGCAGCTGGCACTAGAGTGAAATGATCAGTGTACACTAGCAGTATCAGAACTAAATAAAAATTGGAATATTGAAAGACAAGCTGAGGGACCTGCTGGTGTTGAGCATTGGCTCTGATTCTGTCTGTTTTGGGGAATTTATTTGGATTTGATTTGTTTTGGTTTGTTTACTTGTTTGTTTTTTAGTCCTTTAGTTTTCATTTCATCAAGGAAGTAATTTTAACTTTGTGATTCTGTTTTAAGCTTGTGTAACAGAGAGCCTGAGGCTCCCTGTTCCTTTAAGAGAGAAACAGCTGGGATGCAGGGGGAGTGCTGCAGGCTAGGCAGGGTGCAGCAGCTGCAGGTTGCCAGGGCAACCGGGCAATGAGGCAATTAGCAGGCACCTGCAGGCAGCCCAGGCAGTTCCTTGACCCAAAGGGGCAAGGCCCTGGGAAGATATAAACTTGGAGCCTGAGCTAGCCAGGTCGTCTCTCCCTGGCAGCCACAGGGTGAAGAGCTCCTGGCAGCAGGGCTCCTGAAGGGAGTGTGGTATTACACAAGGCTAAGGGAGCTCACTAAGATATAGTTCAGGGCTGGGAGGCTATCCTAGCTGAGCTGTGAGGGAAAATTTCCCCTCCTAAATGAGCAGAGGGCTGCTTCCCCCTTTATGTTATGTTATAGCCCTAGGATTATGTTTATGTTTAGAGGCTTAGGTTTATGCAATAGTTATATGGATGGTTTGGGTTGGAACTGTAGGGGTGGTATACAGAGGTCCCATTAGTGCCTGAGGGGCAGCCATGCAATTGCCTTGAGCCCTGCCAGGGGCAGGCTCAAGGCCCAAGTAAGAATTGATCCTAGAGAGGGGTAGAGTGCAAGGCCACGGAGCCAGGCAAGGGCCAGGGGCCTGGCACCCTAGAGGGGCATGACCAGGCAGGGGCCAGGGGCCCAGTACCTGAAAGGGTCAAACCAAAGCTAGTGCCTCAAAGCCAGGTCTGATACAGGGGGCCTGGGCTAGGCCTAGCTGAGAGTAAAAGTGCAGAGGCTGAAGCCCCAACAAGGGAACAATGTTATGGTAACACCTGTGAGGCTTGGGGCGGGGTGGAGGGAAGCACTGGAGCCATGCAACTAGCCCCAAGGTATGACGTGGCCTCTAGCAGCACAGGTATAGAGTGAGGCCCAGCTAGGGGCCTGAGGACCAGTGAGGCCCAGCAGGGTGCCAGAGAAGCCTAGCAGGGGCTCAGTCAAACTGGGGCCACATAAATGCCCAAAGACAGCCCCCTTTTAGAACCATAAGAAACATCAAGGCGTGGCAGAAAAGTTAGCAGGGAGGACACTCTATGGGCAGTGCAAGGCACGATCATAGAGCCATCAGGGGGTGTCACTACTGCCCCTGAGACCCTCATGTGTTACAGCTTATTATTTCTGAAGCAGAGAATACTGATTGCAAAAGGACTTTTGGGTGGGGTGTGTTTCCTTTCTCCTTCCAATTTTATAATTGGGTAAGTATAAGATCTGATGTATTTTTTGGCAGGGGAACTCAAAGTTAAAGACACTTGAATTTGCTCCAGCTTTAACCTTTCCCTTGTCACTGGTTGATCACATATTAGCTTTTCAGGGTTTTATGTTGTTTGGAATCTGTGTGATGAATCAGGTTAGCTGATTCTAAAAAAAATAGATGGAAACATTTAATAATTGTGTCTAGGAAGGTCAGCTTGTTTATTGTAAGGATATATCACTCTATACAAAGAACAGGTATTTTTCCCCATACTAAGTGTATACTTTCAGTTTATCAGGCTCCAGTTTTAATTATATGTCTTAGTCTAATGGAAAAACATAGAGGAAGAGTGAAGATAGTCAGGTGAAGGTAGGGTAGGGTGGCACCTTAGACTAAGTGTTTCATGGAGGCATAAACTTTTGTAGGCAACCACCTACTTCATCAATACCTAGGAATGGGCCTATTAATCTATTCATTTGTAGTATCTAATGAGGGAGGTGGCTGCCTACAAAAGTTCATACCTCTCTGAAACATCTGAGGCATCTCTGCCTTAAGTGTGTTGGTCTAACCACCTTGATGAAGATTGTATTTCCTGCTATATGTCAGCAAAAATAATGGATTCTTGTAAAAGAAAATCCTAAAACTATCCCATTTTTAAATCTCCCATTTGAAGTGTTCTAGAATACTGGTTAGCTCCAATACTAGTAAAGGATAATTCATCCTAAATTATCATACATCACTGGTTATATTTTTGTAGCTTTTATTTGCATGGGTCTGAAACGTCTTGATTGTTCCATTAATGTGATCCATCTCTATCCATCAGAAAACGGAAAAGCAGGAAATGTCACCCGTGTCAGCTTTTTAAGGCAGACTGTCCAATGGCCAGGGGCACACATTCCCTGGACACATACCGCATGGCTCTGGGCTGCACCGTGTGCCCCGCCCCCCCCAACCATGCCACGTTTTGGTGCTCCCCCACTGCACCATACAAGCACACCCCCTCCCAACTGCAATGTGGCAGGTGCCCCCCTGCTGTACCACATCAATATCCCCATACCATGCAGGGTCCATGGGTCTCCCCAAACCATAGGTTCTCTCAGCTCTTTAGACTGCTCTGCCCCACAACCAGGGATGAGGCAGGAAGCAGAAGCTGAATATTGTAATGTACCAAATAGTTCTGGAAAGCTTGTTCCTGATCAGGGCTGGACACAGGCATGGGCGAACTGGGCAGCTGCCCAGGGCCCGGACAGAAAGAAGGCCCAAAAATGGTAATTTTTTTTCCCATTGTCCAATTATTATTATCATTATCTCTGACAAAGAGGGGCCCGATACTAAAAGTTGGCCCGGGGCCACCAGGGGTCTAGGTATGGTGCTGTTCCTGATATGGGGCACATAATCTGTATTGGAGATTTCCTTTGTAAAAGTCTATCAGTGACATTCCTAAATTAGACAGAGAGGTTGCTACTGTGTAACACAAGAGGGCCTGAGTACATAGATTGTAGTCATCAATGCTGACTATTGGTCAAGGAAATTACAGACATTTTTTTCCTCTGAAGTCATAGAATAAAGCCACACAATACGGTGCTTATCCTTTTGGTTTATAGTTTAGCTTAAGCATTTTTCGTCTGCTAAAAGTAATTAAGTGGTCTACCATGTTTTGCAACTCATGATTAATTTGTGGTACACATTATGTATTATAATATTGCTTTCTAATTGAATCTAAGTTGAATACATTTACAGTTAGAATAAATTAGATTCAGATTTCTCCTCTGTGCACACTTTTAAACTCTTTGAAAGAGTGCCCTTGTTTAGAATTAGCCCTGTTTTGGAGTCCAGGCTTCCTGCAGACCAGATGGGCTTTAAATCAGGAAGGAGCTGCTGTGATCAAGTTCTTGCTCTCACCTCCTTTATTGAAGCAGGATTCCAAAGAAAATAGAAGACCAGAGCAACCCTTATTGATCTCACTTTGGCTTAGGACACAGTATGGATAAAGAGTCTTATGGTTAAATTGATGAAAACTATCAGATGTATAAAAATTATTACAATACCGTTTAATATCTTATCCACACACAAAGTTTTCCTTGATGGTAAAATAAGCAGTCCTAGATTTGTCAACAACTGTTTACCACAGGGCTTTGTTCTGGCACCCATGCTCTTCAATTCATATACATATGACATTCCTTATACAAAATCAAGAATATTTATTTACACTGATGATATCTCCATCCTAACACAGGACTCTGATTCTACTAGCATGATTAAAACTACACTCCATAATAATTTGGCAAACTTAGAAGACTGTTTTAATGGATGGTATTTGAAGCCCAACCCATACGAAACAGTTTATTCTTTTTTCATCTCACTAAAACCTAGGTGAACGCCCAACTAAAAATCATCTTTTGTGGAAAACCGGTCAACTATGAACCCAGCCCCAAACATTTAGGAGTCTACCTTGGCCACAGTCTTACCTACAGGCATCATCTACAAACAAATGAAAACAAACTTGTCACACCTAATAACATCATCTCAAAACTGGCTAGTATTAGTTAGAGAAGTAATGCTGAAGTTCTTAGATCATTGGCACTCGCCCTCGTTTATTCAGCAGCTGACCATTGTGCCCTAGTTTGGGGCAGGGGCACCCATATCAGACTGACTGACACTCAGCTGAATAAAACAATGAGACTCATAACAGGTACTTGCAGATCTGCTCCTGTTCCTTGGCTGTCTGTTCTATCTCATATTCTTCCTCCTGATCTTTGATGTAAACAGGTTATTTAAGAGTCTATAAAAACTGCTTACATTCAATTCACTACCAATTTTTGAGGAACTTAATGATGCCCCTAGGTCATGGCTTAAGTTGAGAAGGCCATTTTGGAGTGCAGGAAAAGAGCTGAATGACAGAAACTTTGACATCAAGGAAAAATGGATCTAGCAATGGAACATAATTGATATCATTAATAATTTTTTATCATGGACCCTATATCTAAACCTCCTGGCTTTGCTTTACCAAGGTGGTTGAACAGGGTGGTACTGGACAAGGTAGATGTAACTACCTACTACATAAATGGAATTGTGTTAAAGACCTCAACTGTGAGTATGGGGAAATCCAAACTACAGCACACATTATGGAGGAATGTCCTATTTATCATTTTAATGGTTGCATTGAAGACCTGCACCAGGCTACTGACAACACCTTGTAATAGATATCAAATCTAAAATTGTCACTCTAGTCCAGGGGTGGGCAATTAGTTGGGCTACAGGTCCACTTAGGGAGTTTAGTAATCTTTCGCAAGCTGGGTCAGCACCCTGCCACCCCAGCCCACAACAGCTCACCAAAACTCCCTAAGTGGCTCTGCCCTTTGCTCAGCCAGGCAGATGGAATGGGGCCATGGGTGGGCAGGGATTGGCATCTGGGAGCAGGACAGGCAGGTGGGGCTGGGGCTGGAATCAGGATCACAGGGCCATGACAGCACAGGGCCCAGAGCTGTGATCCAACTGCCCCCACACCCCTGCAATGGGCACTGGTGTCACGGACAGGGGCACGTGGGGAG
This sequence comes from Alligator sinensis, assembly GCF_000455745.1. Classification (NCBI taxonomy): domain Eukaryota; kingdom Metazoa; phylum Chordata; order Crocodylia; family Alligatoridae; genus Alligator; species Alligator sinensis. The sequence goes on along the minus strand of NW_005841966.1, from coordinate 2,306,090 downwards.
CGAATCATGGCTCTGCCCCAGGTCCCGGATCCATGGTGTCACTGCCCAGTGATCCTGGGGTTTGTATGGAGACTGGCCTGGGGCCCATGTGGGCAGGGTGCACTCAGCCAGACAGATAGGATGGGGCAGGGGCTGGGGCCAGAGCTGGGGCCAGGGTCAGGATCACAGGGCCATGACAACACAGGGCTTGGGCCAGGGCCAGGGGCAGAGCCACAGTCTGCTCCCTGCATGCCTCTGGCAGCAAAACTGGCACCTAACACAGAGATGTGCAGGTGGCAGATGGTGGCTGTGCCCTGGGCCCCGACCCCATGCTGTCACCACCCTCTGATCTCAATCCCAGCCATAGCCCTGGCCCTGCCTGCCTGTCCCGCTCCTGGAAGCCACTCCTCACCCTCCCGTGGCCCCATTCCATCTGCCTGGCTGAGCACGCCTTGCCCGTGTAGGTCCTGAGTCAGTCTCCATGGAGACCCTGCCTGCCCACTGGCTCCGTTCGCACCCCAATGGTGGGTGCGTGGTGATGGGCCAGGGTGCCCAGGCAGTGGGGTGAAGTCTGGCTGTGGCAGCAGAGACTGGTAGCAGTAGCTGGAAAAAGCCGTTACTGTGGGGACTGCTGGGAAGCAAGTATGGCCCCCAGCCCCACTATGAGCCCAGCGGTGGCAGGATCAGCTACACTTGCCATGGCCCAGGCTGTGTTAAAATCCCTTGGGAGACCAGATCCAGCCTGTGGGCTGTATTTTGCCCACCCCTGCTCTAGCCTGCTCAACCCTTGATGCTGTTGTTTATAGGTTGTTTATAGCTTGTTCTGTCATGCGGTTCCTGTATTCCATGTGCATAAATAAATAAGATACTGTATGGCACATTTTCCAGGCATTTCTATAAACATTTTCACGTACTGATCAAACCATACTACATTAATAATCCTCCTGTCTAAATTTAAAAGAGTTCTGTCTAAACTGGGTGGGGTTTGTTTCTTAGGTGTTTTTAAAAGGACACTTAAGCTTTTCATTTGTGCAGTTGTTTAATATTAAATGATTCAGTTGTGTGCTGCTTTATATAAATGAACTTCTAAAATATTAACAGGTTTCATGATTTACAGTAAATAAGCTACATTTTTTTGCCTGTTTTCAAATAGTATTTTTAATTAAAATGGAATATGCCATAATATTTCCTTTTCTAACTGTTAAGTAGTTAAGATCCATAAAATCAACACCAGAATGATCTGAGTCTGTATCAAGGGTCTGAAAATACGTTGATAATTAAAGATTTAGGAAAGATTACCCTAAAGAAGATAAGCACTGTGACAGAGCACATGTTTTAAGTGCTATGTTATATAATCTAATATTAGCATCAATATTTATTAACAATTATTTTGTTATGTTCTGTTTGATTAAAGCTCAACTACAGCAGCAACCAGAGGAGAAAATGCTACAGTCAGCACTTTTAATGAGCTGTAAAAATCACACAAAATAAAGCGTGTTTCTGTAATAGCAGTAGTTAGTACAGGCCAATGCTTTACTTAGTTACACCAATTTAAGCTAGTACAACTTCACTGACTTCAGTTGATTTCAAATTTACACAGTTGAGTAGGAGAAACAAGCTTTCAGTTCCTGATTTGTCATATTGCTTCATCACACGAAGAGAAACAAGGAATAGAGAGAGTAATTTACAAATTCAGCATTCACTGATGAAATAGTGTTTACGAGACAGAGTATAGATCAAAAGTGTACTCTGTACTGCTCCCATTTCTCTCATTAGGCAACCCCATACATAGTCCAAAGTTCAGTACCAAGGCAGGTCTCAAGTGCAGAAATGGATGGTTAGCTCTTGCTTCTTTTAATTAATATGAAAACTGTTCCTACACTATATTCTGAGCATTCGTGTCCAGGCTATATACAGGTATTTATGAGAAGTAGAATACCTTACTTCTGTATATCACATTTCCATGATTTTGTACTGTTTCTTGGTTTTAAATATAATGAGTGCTGCTCACTTCCATTAGATGTGGTGTTCTGTCTACCCTCACAGGGTCTGACAGGGTCTAGTCAGTATTCAGTAACTATCTGGTAAACTTTCTTTGATTTAGCTGGCACAAATTTTGTGACTAATATGTTTGCATAGGATGTGGCTAGAAAGCACTGGTAGAGACAGAGTTGCTATGAAACAGAATCCTGTTTTCTTTTGGGATGACAAAGGGAGGGAAAGCATCTCTGAAGCTGTTTGCAAAGGCAGTGAAATCTGAAGAATCCTCACTTCAGCAGATGGAATAATAGCAGTGCTCCTCCCTGTTGTTTGGGCTCAGTAAAGCAAAATGATGTCTGTTAGATAACTACATAAATGCTTTCACAGTCCATGCCTTTCTAATTTCTGCTCCCTGTATTTGGTAACTCACATGAATTAGTAACTCTCATGAATGAACACACAACTAATTCCTGAGTATAATTTTAAGCCTTTCATAGGCATAACATGTTGAAAGTCTTTAATTGTACATTGTGATTGACAGATTTCACACACAGTTGTAACTTGCCTTTGTTTCCACTATAAGAGAAATGGAAACAATTGATAAGCACCGTGATGTTTTTAGCTGGGTACTTTTCAATATTTTTGTTGTGTTTTGTCTCAAATGTGTTTTGTGCAACTCCTTTATTTTTAGTGTGCTTTCTGAAGTTCCTAAACTAGAGTGACTAAGAGATTATCAGTTCAGGCACTACCCTCTGACACTTCTGCTATGTGCCCGCCTACCATACATATTGAATGAGTGAGTTGGGGGAGGGGAAGAGGGCACAGTCTGAACTGGCTGAACTAGGAAGGCAGGAAGAGGAAGGTGGAGAGGCAGCAAAAAGGAAAACTTTTCCTGACACACCAATGCATATGTAACCACCACCACCAGGACTTAAATGGGACAGCTCAGCATTTACTGTAGCTACCATTTTCCAGTCTACCTTATTGATACATGTTCTACACTTTTCCATTTGTATGAGACAGGCCAACCCATACTGGGGTGTAATTTATGGTAATATACTTTGTTGATTTTTGCTCAGATGGCATCCTGGGAACATTTTTAAGTACCAGGTGTTATTTGGCCTAGGGGCACTTTAAAGTGCTAGCTATTGCTCCAGAGCACCTTCCTCCACACAACAAGGATTGCAACAGCCCAGAAGGGAGAGATGAGGTAGGGAAGAAGGAACAGGAACTGATAGTGATACTCATCACTCCACATGGAAGAAGATCTGATTACCAAAGCACAGTTTGGTAATCCTCCCTCACCTCTTCTAGGAGCCCTGCGTGCCTCCCAGGTGTCCCTCACAGAGTACAAAAGCAGACACTGGAATGGGGGGAATTGCCCCCTGACCTTGCTATCCCCAGCCCTGTCCAGCCCTCTGTCCAGCTGCTCCCTGAAGCTGGAGCCCTGGGGCCAGCAGAGGAAACAAAGTGAAGGAGCAGGGAAAAAGGGACCCAATACCCCATGAACATGCTTCTCACAGCCCTGTAGCCAGAGGAGTGGGTCAGGAGTGGTGCCGTGGCTTCCCTTGCCTGGGGTCAGCTGGAGTGGTAGCAGGTCCCCCTTCCCTCCAGGCATCTGGGGCCTCAGGGAACTGGAGCTGCCAGCATGTGACCTTGACCATGGAAATGGGGGGCGTGACTGTGCACTGCACCCTTCCTGGATCCGCCTCTGGCTCTGAAACATTAAAGAAACAAAAAATAGTTGCAATCCACATGCATTGTTGGCAACTCTTACAATTTTATCCAGCATCTTGCAAGTTTCTCTTGATACCTGAGTTTCAAGAATCCTGTGATTATAGGGAGGTCAGCTTTCCTTTTAAAAAAAAGGAAGCTTCTGGTCATCATTATGCAGAAAATTTTCACCTCAATATGTTCATACAGGTCAAACAAGCCAACAGAAAGAAGCAAAATTGTATTTTTAAGTATCAAGATTTTAATGTTAATCTCATGATTTTTGGGGGTCCTGAATCATAGTTTTTGACTCCTTGGAGCAAGCAATATTGCATATCACCTCAAGGGCTTAGAAATTAGGAGAGTCAAAGGTTAGATATTGTCCTTACTGTTGTGCTACAAGTAATCAAACTATTTTTAAATCATAGATTTATCACAATAGATCCAGAAGAGGTCTGCAAACATTTTATAAAGAATTTAAACTCCTGTAAATAGCTTTTCTTCTCTTCCCCTCTTTCTTTCATATTTCCTTTTTTCTCTATTTTAATAATTCTTCACTCTTTTTCAGTGCCAGTGTTTTCTATGAAGTTTTACTTTTTAAAGTTTCATGTATATGACACTTTTTCCCCAGAGCATTTCAATTAACCTTTTTCTCAATCTTTATTGATTATTCTAATTCAGCAAAACAAAATAAACCAAATAAACAAATTTAAAATCAGAATTAAAGCAAAACCCACTGCAATCACTTTTATCTTAAAACCTGAATTATGCTAAACTATTACAACTGCTGTGGACTGATAAGGCCTTTCTTTGGGATTATTTCTTGATAGCCATACAGTATGCAGATATCAGCTCTCTTGGATACTGATGTTTCCTCATCTCACAATATGATTGCCTCAACCTCTATTCTTCTCCCAACTTGTCAGCTGCTACTTTACATAGTTTTGGCCTGCCCCTAACCTTACTTCTCCCTATCCAAGGCTGTGTTTATAGTGCTTTAAGGAAGTGTGACTGCAGCAAGCATAAGAATACCCAAATGAGTGTTACCTAGCTAGCCTGAGTAACAACAACAATGGAAATGTGGCAGCATAGGTTTCAGGGTCAGCTTTACAAGCCCCTTGAGGGTCCTGGGCAGTTTGTACACACTGAAGATCAATGTTGTATGAGCTAGCTAGATTAAAACTAGCTCAGATATACTAACATAAACTGCCATCACTCCTCTAATTGCCATGCACATATATCCCAAGTCATCTCCCACCTGGACTGTAATTGGCCCTCTATATTGTTCCCCTACAGTCTGTCCAAAACACAGACATCAATATGGTTATTCATCCGGTTAGTAAGACTAGGTTGCTTCTTTCCCTGATCTACTCTAGTAGCACCCTCTCTTGGCCACCAAATCAGATTCCTAAGGCGTCTTCTCTTTTCCTTTAAAGCACTGCATAGCTATATCTTCCTAAAGTCCAGCTAGAATGCAAAGATAGGAAGATGGAGATTAGATTTTATTGCATTAATAATGATCTTAAAAGTACTCCATGTTAACTTGGCAATAAATGTATGCCAGGCTAATAAACATGTTTGGACGTCATCTTTGGATTCCCAGCGAATGGTATTACATTGTTTTTCAGGATGAACTCTAAAATCAGAATATGTTAGCTATCTCAGCTGGGAGTCGTTCCTGTTGGAGCCTGTTAACCAGAGCAGGTCCCTTGTCATTCTACAGACTTTTCTTCATGTCTCACTTTCCAGAAATTTTGAAGCACCATAAAGACATCCATGATGATTATATGACACAAGCTTTGTCAAAACTGAGGATTTGACCTATCAGCTATCAGTAAGATATTCTGATTTAGGAATATGAGGCCACTACAAGACATGACTTGTACCAGGGGCGTTTTCTGCACTTTCACAGAGGGGTAAACTGAACAAATGCAAATCACTTTACAGTTTATAGTATTTTTGCCTGTCGAACCTTGTGATTTGCACTCCGGCTGTGCCATATACTAGTCAATGCTAGCTGAAATCTCCTTAGGATTTGTCTGCATTTGAGATTTATTCTGTTTTGACTTGTATTGTTTTGTATTAAAATCTCTCGTACACGAGCAATTTTTTTTCTTATTAATCACCTGGCACTTGAACTCCTGCTCTTTAACCATTTGGTGGCAAGTTTGCTGAGATATGGAGTGAGTTTACCAGCAACAAAATATGTGTGTATGCATCCCCCATCCCAAAACAAATGTTGCATCCATAGCCAGTCTTCCCACTGGAATCTGCACTGCTTTGTTGTCTAATGGGGTCACCTGTCTGTTTACCCTGCATGCCCTCCTGATATGTCATTCTAATGATGTCACGTCTCTGTTTAAAAGGTGGAGTGCAGTCAGGTGCTGTCCTTTCACTTCCAGTTCATGGGGAGTACCTGTACTATACCTGTACTATAATCCTGGTATAGAACAGGATTATAGTACAGTATATACCTGTACTATAATCCTGATTATGTACCAGTTATGTCTCTACTGAAGTGGCACTTTCTGTATTGCCCTGCATACATCATGTCTCTGCTGCACTCCAGTCTGGTACTGAAATTATGAACCTTGTTGTAAGTTTAAGAATGCCCACCTTTCCAACAATAATTTAGCACTGATACACAAACAAGTATGATAACAAATGCTGAACAAGAAGCACAATCGGGACACTTGCTACTGTCACAGGAACGCAGAGAAGCTCTTCTGGACTACAGAAATTCTAGGCACAAATAAGCCCTTTGAGAGAATGAGCATGGTTAGCTGGTTCTCTGAGAAGCTTGATCATATCTTTGCTAGACATTTCATCATTCAACAATTCTGTTACTGACTCTTTAACCTACCTATTTCCTATTTGCCACTCAATAATAGCTGCATTGAAGACTATAAATTCTCAGAAACCCTGCATAATCTTTCTGTGTCCTATCCTTTCTCTCTCTAACCAGTCACCCTCCCAATTCCTTCTCCCAAAAGGTAGTATCACATAGTAAAACCAGGAGATAGATTTAAGGTGGCCAAACATCCCAGTATTTCCAGGACAGTCCCAGATTTCAGGACTATGCCCAAGTATTCCCTATAATGGGATTTCCATCTTAAATTTGAAAAAAAATGATCTCATAGAATGCTATGCAGCATCATGTTCAAGGGTGGCATTATGGCAGTGCAAGTTATGTCACTGCCTGAGCCATTAATTTCATAGCTGCACTGGTGAAACATTCATAACAGTCACACAGGGACAATCACAACAACCAAAGGAGACCTACATGGCAAACCTCAGATGCAGTTCACAAACCAAACACATAAAATTGAATAACTTGCACCAGTACATGTACCCAAGAAGATATGTACAGTAACCCTATTAAATGCCTTGTGCCCAACCTTTTGGCCTTGTGGGCCAGATGAGTGGTATGTGGTGGGAGCATGGGCTGGATCCAGTCTGTGAGCCTGATGCAAAACACATGGCACGAGGGCTAGATTGGGCCTTGGTCCCACACACCATATTGTGGCTACACTGCTGCACAGGATTAGGCAGCAGTGGCATGGCCCCAAGTATGCTGGATGGCCCCTGCTGCCTTGTCCTGCCTCCAGCCCGCCATGTGCCAATGGGATGCCATGTCACCTAGCCTGCTGGGCTTGGAAATCTGGCAGTGGGAGAGTTATTAATTGCCACCACTCCTTTCCCTTTCTCTCCATCAAGTTTGCAGACCATTTAGGAGCAATGTGAGCCAGATCACGTGGCTCCATGGGCTGGATGTGGCCTGCAGGCTGGGATTTGAGCACTCCTGCCTTATGCTGGAGCATATAAATTTCTTATGCTCCCAGACTGAAAGTATAAGGAAAACACATCCCTCATTCTGTGTCCCTTTAGTGGGCTGGCTGGCAAAGGCTTGCAGCAGATTGCACACTCCATGCTGAAGAAGTCTGCAGGCTTGCAGGGACTACAGCCAGCTGCAAGCAGTCAAATCTAATTACAAGTCTGCTGGGAGGACTGGGCCAGCTGAGGTAGACAATTAGCTGGCCACAGAAAGTTAAAGCCTCCTAGGGAAGGGAGGTAGAGGAGAGTGAAACTGTGAGAGACAGAGAGGAGAAAGGAACCAGGCTACTCCTTGCAGTCTGGAAAGAGACTCAGGTTGTGAGATTGGAAACAGCTGCACCACAGCAGGACCTGGGTCAGAGTCAGACTGAGAAGGAAGACTGCAGTGTGGAGGAAGCAGTAGTGAGCCAGAGGCACCTTCTCAGATCTAGAGACTCGCTAAGTCTCGCTAGACATGCTTGCTAAGTGGGTTTTTGAGTGTTGATTTATGTTGGTGATGGTTCCAGAGGCAAGCGTGCCCAAGAGATAAAGAACTGTGCAAATCTAAAGGCTTTTGAACTAAGCAAAACCCCAGACCCACTACAGTCCCCAACTGATTTTTGTTTCCTCTCTGGCTGTTCAAATATCTCACTAGGGGTGTCTACTTCTTGCTCACCCCCCATGTGCATGACTCTTTTGTTCTCACAAAGGTTTTGCAAAACTCAGAAAGCAGAATTAGCATGAGAGAGAGGTGACCCTTATTAGCATCACAAAGTTTGTCTGTTTACCTTTCAGTCCTCCATAAGCAGATGCCACTGCCTTCCTATAACTATTTTGAGTGTAGCTGAACAGTCACCTTCTCTTATCCAAGTATCCAGCTAAAAGCTTCATGAGCCAAGGGAGCAGATGGTACACTGGAACTGCCAGAATAGGGTGAGGAATGGTAATGTCAATATCCAGGTTCATATAGAGCAGGGCTGTCCAAGTTATTTGTGTTGGCAGGCCAGATATGGACTGAGGGGCTAGTAGAACATAGTACAGATCTAAATATCTGGGCATCATAAGCCTTCCCATATTACTCTGCATATATCATGATTACCAATGAGGCCTTTTGCAGCAGCACAGAGAAATACACTTTATGGTGAAGAACTCAGAGGCCTGTTGTTGAAGCTGGATCATGTTCACCACCCTGAGGATAGCAGTGCTCACCAGTAAGGCTATACTGGGAGGTAAAGGGGGACTCATAGGCCTTAGCCCAGTGGTGGGCAAAACAGCCTGCCAGGGGTTTCTATTCAGCCTGTGGTGGGTCCCTTGGCCCCACCCAGTTCTGACGCAGGGGGCAGCCCAGGCCATGGTGCACATGGTTGTTCTCACCACCCTTGGGTACATGGCTGGATGGGGGTAGCATGGTGGTCAGACTCCACTTCCTGGCAGCTCCCACAGCAGTGGCTCTTTCCATCTGCCACCATTAGTGTCTCCATTGCTGTTGGACCTGGCCCTGCTGCCTGGGCACCCCGGCCTGTTCTTCCTGTACCTGCTGCCAGGGATGGCAGGTGGATGTGTGAGCAGGGTTTCATTAAAACCATCTGGGACCCCCATTGGCAGGGTGTGCTGTGCTAGGTAGATGGGATGGGGCTGCAGGCAGACATAGAGTAGCATCTAGGAGCAGGATGGGTTACTGGAATCGGAGCCAGGGCCAGATCATGGGGTGGTGACAGCACAGGGCTGGGACCCAGGGCAGAGCTGCGATCCACTCCCCACATGCCCCTGCCCATGGAACCAGTGGCTGTCACAAGGATGTGCTGGGAGTGGATCATAGCTCTTCCCTAGGCCTTGGCCTCGTGCTTTCACTGACTCATGATCCCAGCCCTGCTCCCCACCTGTGACCCCATCCCATCTGCCCAGCTGAGCGCACCCTGCCTGCAGGGGTCCTAGCTGGTCTTCACTGAGACCCTGCCGGCCCACTCTGTGCAGCAGCTCTGACAGTAGGTGCAGGGCAGATGGGCCCAGGCTAGATCAATTGTCCACACCCTCCCTCCAGCCATGCCAGTCCACGTCAGTACCCTGCCCCCTCCTGACCTGCAACAGCTTATGAAAATTCCAAAATAATTGCCCACCCCTGTCTTATCCTATGAATGTTTGGATTTTTAGTCTGAGAATATCATTATTTTCCATCAGGAAGTTTATGATGCAGTACAAAAAAATCCCAGAAAATGCACAACACACCAGTGGAACATTGCACCATGGGATTTCTGACCAACATGTAGAGGCCTTATTTTGCAACACTGTTTTGTTATATAACTACTGTGACAGCTGGTGAAGGTACTTGGATCACAGAATAGCCATGTAGTGTATACATACCATTTCTTTAACTGCCATTGCAGATCTTTTAATCCCGATATACCAAGCCCGTACAAGTTTCAAATGTAAACATGCCTTTATATTTGGTTTTATACCAATGGTCCCTTTCTTTATACAGTACCTATGTAGGAGAGGAATGTCAATGTTTGTTTGGAGGGTGTTGCAACCACCACAGTACAAGTTTGCAAGCTGAAAATTGTTGTCTTTCAAAAACATAGAGGAGAGAGATACCACCAGTTACTTACGGTTTTCCAATGTGATTTGGAAAACATCCCATTTTAGATTTTTTGTTTTATACATTTATGATAGTGTAATGGAGTCCTCTCAAAAGATACACTACAGATGCAGAAGTTATATGCTCTGACTGGCAATATTTTCCATGGGATTTATAATTTCAGATAGCAATACAAGTGGTGATAATCAGCAAAGGTAAAGAGATCACAGGCTAAATGTGGTGAACTGCTGGCAGGATTTTAAAAAAATGGCTTTCTAGGTACTATAAACTCCTGGATTAAATAGTATATAAAATAATACATATTTTCAATGTTCTTGGTATGCAAACAGCCAGTTTGTTTATAACTGACTTTATACTAAACATTTTTCTACAAGACAATTAAAATTAAGGTAAGGAGGATCATATCGCCATTCCTTTCTTTTCATTTAGGACTGAGTTCTGTTCAGGGAGAAGACAATGCAATTTATGATAGTGTTGATGTTGCTGCTACAACGGTCCAGGAAAAATGCAAAAGGCAAGAATTCTTATGGGTGATATATTTTATTGCACTACCTGCATAGTTGGGACAGACATAGACAATCTTTTGGGTATCATAGCATCTTCTGAAGCGGAGTACTGATACCCAAAAGCTTGTCAATGGAATTTTTGCTATTGACTTTAATAACAAGTGTGATAGGCTAACCAAGAATTGTTTGTTCTTTCATAATCTTGTCTCTGAGACATTTTTGGCAAAGTATTTTATTTTATTTCAGTCTTGATCTGGGTAATTGGTTGGACTATAAAACTTGAATTTGGTTCATATGAATGAAGCTGTTTAGTTCTACAGCAGTCCTATGTAATCTTTTTAGTACTTTCATTATACCACTTAATCTGCATTTATTTGTTTTTCTTCATGGGAGCTGTTGCTTGAGTTTATTGTCATTTCCAGTGGGGGTTTTTTTCCAATGAATTTTAATTATGAGACAGAATCAAGGATTTTTTTTTCTTTCAAAATGTATCTTTTAAAGTGCAAATAGATATAATTTTAACAGGATGGAGATACAGCACACCAAGCTTAGTTCATATTGGATATATTCTGAGTATGTCTGAAAGAATACAGCTCCTTGATTAAGTGGTACATAAAGATAAATACAGGTTTTCAGTATAGCTGGTGGGCAAACAAACAGCCAGTTCTAACAAAAAAAACAGGCTCCATCTGTCTAACAGCTTCTTGCTCTTTTGGTGACATAGCAGCTGAGAGCATTCAGCATAAACTCCACTTCTCAGCTGCAAGGCCTCTGACAGCAGCATATTCCTTCCGGTGGAAATTCCACAAGGCTCAACTGTTGCGTTTTCTCTGGGTCTAACATTAAGGGAGATTCAAGAAAACAGGGGTTCAGAGAAAAGCCTTTGGATTATTACCCAGCAATCTGTTGCAGCATTCAGCAGTGCATCTGTGGAGTCATCTATCTCCACCTGCTTTTCAGTTTTGAGGAGTGCCATGACAGAAAATGCAATAATCTTTTTTTTGAACAGCCCAATTACTGTGATTGTGAATTATGAGACCTAAAGGACTGTGTATGTTTTAGAAAAAAAACCCATATTCACAGTCATTCCCACGTATCTGTACTCTGAAAGATTCTCAAATGCAGTTTGCTATTGAAACTACAAGAAAACTGCTCAGCTTCTAATTCTTGGGTTACAGGCATAACAAGGTATAACTACAACAGTTTACTAGCTTTATCTTTCACCTTTGAAAACAACATGGGGAAAAACGCATTTGGCATGGTGCTATGTAGTTTCACTACCTAATCTTGTTTCAGCTGTAATAATAAACTGTATCGCTCACTGGCTTGCCAGCACTCCACACTGTCTGAAATCAATTTAGATTAATAGTACTGTAACTTTGCCTAACTTCTATAAAATAAACAGTAGGAAATAAAATCATAATAATAGTTGTATCTACAAAGTGGGCTTTTCTAAGTGTTTGGAGTGCTGTTCAATTCATAGTTTAATCCAGAGCTTTCCAAACTGTGTGCCACGACACATTAGTGTGTCGGCGGCAGTGTGTAGGTGTGTTGCGCGAAATGCAGAAAATTTTGCGGAAGGGCACCGCGGAGCTCCCTTACTCACGTCTGCTTCCCTTGGCCCCTCCCCCGGAACTGAATTACTGTGTCGCGAAATGATGCATGTCTAAAAAGTGTGTCACCAACATGAAAAGTTTGGAAAGCTCTGGTTTAATCAATAGAAAAATAGTCACCTAATAAAAAGTTCAGACTGTTTATGCAGGAATCGAACTCCTAAGAGAGTGTTGGACAGCCAAAGAGTTGTATGCAGGCAACATGTAAACTGGCAACAGTCAGCCAATCTGAATGTAGAGATCTGGACACTGAATGGTTATTTGAGATATAAACACATAGTTGGAAACAGTAAATCAGTTGGAATGCAGGTAATTAAATTACTGAGAAATAAGGGCCTAATTTTCAGAGCACCTGTGGCTCTATTTGAATTCAGCCAGAGTTGTTTGTGCTCAACAACTCTGAAATGGTGTACGTAAACAAGGAACTGTTCTCTGACTGTACTCAGTCTTAGTAGAATGAGTCAAGAGATGAACTCCATTACAGTTCATCAACTGGGACTGGAACTTGATCTATTTGCTATAGATTATCAGCCTAAAATGGAGCTGAAACAGTGGTCCAAACAACTTTTTGGACCAGTGGACCACTATCAACTCTCAAAATTTCTTGTAGGCCACAATGTATCCTTATCACACTTCTAATTACAAACACTATAGTGGAGCATGTGGCTTAGTGTGCTCAACAGACCACTTACAGACTACGAGTGGCTTCTACAAACCAGAGTTTGAGAGCCACTAAGCTAATAACTTTTAAATCCCTTATTGGAAGCTTCAGGAGCCTTAACTATGTGACCCAATAACTAGAAAGGGACAAATATTCACACTATGTCCAAATGGGTACTGTCAATAGCCAGCTTATATTACATTTTTGTGTTGGGGAATCTAAATGTTATTGACTGAGGTAGTGAATATTCACAGCGGAAAAGTTAGAGGAATTTTCACTTGTTGACCAAAACAAGAGATCTCTACACAACAGATATTACTACATATGTTCATTGAAAGGATCTGGTTTTAAAATTTGATCTATGAATTGCCATTAGGTTTCATCCTTTACACTAGCATTTTCTTTGTTTTAGGTTGCAGTGTTGAGTAAGAGAGCATAGGGGACCTCTCACCAGCCCCTGATTCCTTTAGGACTTAATGTAGGAATTTTTACTGGTACATCTATGCTCACAGCAGGGCATTCAGCAAAATGGATGTCTTCTGTCCCCAGATATATGGGTTTTTGAGCAGAACCTCTGTAGTGTAATAAAAATTACCTAATCCCTATCATTTTTATTAATTGCTTCCTTTTACAGAGTGACAGGAAAGGGTAATAATGCTTATTGAAAGTACTGTATGACAATATTAGCACATATACAAAGGTATTTGAGTTTAGAAAATTAACTGATAATACAGGATGAATTATTCTCCTTTGACTGTTCTCAAACTATTCTTGGCACCAGTGACTGTAGTCATGAGTTTGTTCTAACTCCTCTGGTGTCCAGTGAGTAAGTTCTTTCAAAAGAGACAGCCTGTTATCCCAGCATGAATGAGCAATTAATAAGCTATACCAATAACAGCAACACAAATGTGATCTCTGCATGACCACCTGGGTTATTCTCACACTGTCTGCACCCTGTATGGACTCATTCTTGCTCATATGCTTAGCAATTCCCCAGCAACGCAGAGTTAAGTGCTCTGTGTTTCTGGCTGCACGTTTCTGCCATCATAGCTGACATGGATATCACAACCAATTTCTATCTTTTTGCTCCTATTTTCAAGCTTTCCTTGCCTCCTTATTACATTATGAAAAAATGTTATATCCATCACTTTATGGGCTGGCACAGGGAGAAAATTTGGAATTCTTAAGCTTATCTCTTCATGGTTTGACAGATCCAAGTATTAATTCCAAGTAGTTTATCTCAAAGGTCCAAATTCCATCCTGGGGTGTGAGATGCCTGGTTTTCACTGACTTCAGGAGCTCTGCTCATGTTCAGCAGAAGACAGAAGTGGGCAAAAGGCCATTGGAGCATTATGTACACATTTGCAAAAGCAAATACTATATATTACTCTTAACAGGATTGTTGTAAGTAAAAATAATGTCAGAAACTACAAAAGAACGAAGAATTTGAGTAACTATTTTCTCTATCTGCTGGATTTAGTAGACAGACACTTAAACTCATTAATAACACTGAATTTGGGTTGGTTTTTTTTGATAGTCCACATAAGAAACAGTTTCTCATAACAATGTATTCATTTAAATAAGCTATTACTTCAGGTAGTGTGGTAAGGAAGCTAGTGTACTGAAAGGAAAGGGGTTACTAAGATAATGAATGGTAGAAGGCTGCAACAGGAGTCTCCTTTTACCATATGGAAATACATTTCCATAAGCTTTAAGGGATTGTTTCTAACTTCCTTGAACACTGAGTAGTTGCACAATCAATTCATCTACAAAATCCAAGACACCTGTAATCATTCTTTGATTTAGCCTCTGGTGCCAACATTCTGCAGAGATGAATCAATACTCTAAAAGCATGCGTGTAAGGGTGCACTAGTTAACCTGAAAGAGACCCTTTACACAGGCTTCCAACCTGAAAAACCAGAATAAACTCTGTTGCTGCTTTTTTTCTTTCTTCTCTCCCTTTCTCTTGTCAAAACATGATAAGGTTTTTACCTAGTACTCTTGCTGAAATCGGAGGACCTCCACTCCCTCTGTACGCTAATTCCCAACAATGCAGCGAAGTAGAAAAATACGATAACCTATTCAGTCTCAGTTTCCTGTCAGAAACTAATTCCTCATAATTCAATGGTCAGAACAAAGTCCATGCTCCATTTCAGTATTGCCAGCCTTAGGCATTCAAAATCTTGAGGCTGAAAAATAATAGATGATATATTTTATTTTGGCTTTTGAGCACATAGTACTCATACCTTTGAAGCTTCTCTGAATTAATCAGGGCTAGCGACTTCCTTTTTCTAAAGAAAAAAAGAACTGCAATTCTCACAACAGTAAGTGCCTGACTCTAGGAGCTGAAACTTGAAGACAAACACTGTTACAAAGCACATGATAAAATCATGACAGCAATCTTACTTAAACCCAGTTAAACACTCAAAAGACATCATGAATGGGACTCAAATGCTGCAGTAGCTCAATTTGATCTATTACAAATAGACACATTGCATCCTAACTGGCTGCATCTACATGTGCTATTAAGGCAATGGAATAAACTCCAGCACAGTTTGTGCTGGAGTTAACTGCTCCTATGTGCAGTGTCTGTGTGTGCCTGGAACAGCAGCACTTTTAGCCAAGGTGAAGCAGCCCTGGGCTGGCAACAGGCTGGGGGAGGATCAGCCCTGTGCTCCCGTTGATGGTGTTAGGTGGCAGAGGGGCTGGCTGGGTCATGAGTACACCGAAAGTGCAGAGCCAATTTATGCCCAGGGCTGATTGGGCCCAATTTATGCCCAGGTTAGTGCTTGCATGTGCATTTCACCGCAGTTAATAACTTTGCTGTAAGACAGTACTGTCTCCAAGAGGAGTTAGTTTACTTTGCCCTAACACTGGTGCTCATGTAGATAGGGACCCTTTACTGAAGATGTAATTAGTCAACTCTGTAAGAAAGCTCATGTGTAGATGCACCCATTGCATACTGAATTGATAGAAAGGTGCTGCATATTGGGCTACAATTTAAAAACAAATTTAGGAAGATGTTAAAGGCAGCAACAACAGATTACATCTATATTCTAATCAAGAAAAGGAGATCAAAGTGGAAAATACTCTATTTGCTATTAATTTATGCATAAAAAGTTATGCATGTGCTGCTTTTGTGTACAGACTTAAAAAAAATTGCTTCTATTCAGAGCTGACCCAAGCAGGGTGTGGGGCCCGGGGCAAATCAGCCCATGCAGGGCCCCACCCCCATTCTGATCCCATGCGCCCCAGACCTGAAAAAGCTGCCGCCGCCATCGGCAGTGGCAGATGGGGGATACTGAGTGCCTGGATGCCAAGTCACCAGCGGTGGCGCAGAATAGCCATGGCTGCTCCACCCAGCTCCGCAGGGCCCCCCAAAGCACGGGGCCTGGGGTGGTTCACCCCCCCACCAGGGACGGCCCTGCTTCTACCATCTGGCCTGGAGCAAGAAGTGCCATAAATGCCATTGTATTGAGAAGCCTGGTGAGATGGTTAGAAATAGTAAGCTAGTTAGTCTTAACATGGAACGATTTAAATATAGGCATAGGCGGCAGGAGAAAATATTATTTGGGGGGGGGCTATGGGTATGGGGGCAGTGCAGAGCACACCCGCCTGACCTCCCACAGGGCCATTGCAGCAAAGTGTACAGTGGGGGCGCTGGGCATGGCACTGCAGTGGTGGGGCATGGCAGTGGCACTGGAGCAGTGGAACCATGTTTGTAGGGGATAAGCCCTTTTAGCCTTGGTCTTCTGCTGCCTCTGAATATAGGTAGTTATAATGACTTCAGTGGACTTACTATGGTAAGTCTGTGCAGATTTGGGCTTTGTGAGCTGATATTTAAAGTGGTGTTAATTCCTGACTTCAGTGGACTTCAGTGGACTTCAGTTCAATTTTTCCGAATTCACAACTATGAAACTGAAAGCAGATTCAGGATCCCTCCCTGTCTCTTTTTATGCAAAAAACCCCCTTTTCTGATTTATATTATTCCAACTTTATGAACTTCTTCCCCAGCCCAGCTCTGAGCTGTGGGGAGATGAAAAGCCCCCAGGTGGGTGTTTTCCCCCTACACCAGGCAGACCCTGGCTGGGGAGGCTAGTGCCAGGACAGGGTGGGGTGTTCCCATCTGCTGTCCCTCTCCTGCCCCTCTTGGAGGGGTTAGGGCTGGGGTGATCCCAGGCTGGCTCAAGCTGTGGGAGTGTGAAAAGCTCCCTGGCGAGTGCTTTCCCTTTTGTGTTGGGCAGACCTTGACTGGGAGGGGGGCTGGTGCGGGGGCTGGGGGGAGGTGTATTTCCACCCACTGCCCTCACCTTGGAGGCAATGGTTGGTGAAGGGCCTGAGCTGGGCTCAAGCTGTGAGGGTCATGAAAAGCCTCCCCAGTGGGTACTTTCCCCTCTGCCCTGGGCAGATGTTGTCTGCAGAGGCTTCTAGGAGGATTTCCCATTCCCTGCTCCCCACCGTCTCTTGAAGGCAGAGGGCTGGGGAATCATAGAACTACAGAAAATTAGAGTTGGAAGGGACCTCAAGAGGTCATCTAGTTCAACCCCCTGCTCAAAGCAGGACCAGCCCTTACTAGATCATCCCAGCCAAAGCCGGGTTTTGAGAACCTCCAAGAATTGGCTTCTACCACCTCTCTAGGTAACCAATTCCAGTGTTTTACAATCCTCCTAGTGGGAAAATTTTTCCTACTTTCTAACCTAAACTTCCCTTGGTGCAACTTGGGAAGGGGTGGGGCTGGGGTGAACTCAGTCTGTTTTGAACTGGCAGGGGGGCAAAAGCCCACCTGGTGGGTGC
>NW_005841966.1:2266323-2288425 GCF_000455745.1 Alligator sinensis | reverse complement strand
CCACCAGGGAGACTTCATCCAGGGGTTGCCCTTGGAGGTAGATGCCTGAGGAGGGGGAAGGTCTGAGCTGGTCCCAGCCTGGCTCAGTGCTGCAGGGAGGCAGGCTGAATCTCTTGGGTGGGGGCTTCCTCCCCCCCAGGCCCCAGCTTGGGGAGCAAGTGCCTGGTGGGAGTGGGGAGGCATATGTTCCCCCTCTCTAGAAAGCTGAGGCTTGGGAGAGGACAGGGCTGAGCCGATCCCTGCCCAGCTGGCTGGGCTGCAAGCATGGGGAGCAAGAAGTCCCCACCACAAGGACTTTTCCTCCCCTTGTTGTATAGCCTGGGGCTAAAGGGGCCTAGGCATCTGTTCCTCTGCCCCCCCATCCCACTGGGCTAACAAGCCCAGAGTGGAAGCAGGCTGGGGAGCTGAGGCTTTATTGTCTCAGCTCTGTGATACATGGGGGTGGGGTCAGCCTTGCTCTGTTGGAGCAGATAGCACAGCCCAGAGCTGCAAAGCATCCTGGGATGCTGGGAGGCTGTGAGTTAACTTGAATCGGGAAGGGATCTAGGACAGAAGTTCCATAAAATGGTTTAACCTAGGTCAGTTAAGTCTGATAGTACATCCAACCAGGTTTATCTTAACCAGTTTCAGCCCTTATGAAAGTGGCTTATGTGCACTGAACTTCTGTTCTGATACAGGTTTAAACCAGTTTCCAGTCACTTAAACCAGTTCCTCTGTCCCTAGCCCTTGTAGCTGTCTATACTGTATAAGCTATTTTGAAGACAAGCATGTATTAAATAATGCTACATATTAGGTCAAACCTCACTGAAACTAGTGGGTGTAACAGCTGTCTTTGTTGTAGGGTAAATATAAAAAAATAGTTAAACTCCTTCACGGAGAGGAGAGCTGAAACAACTCTTTTATCGTCCAACACAAAGTCACGTGGCAAGACTAGAATTGGAGTTAACTATCTAGCCCAAGTTACCTGTTTTCACTGTGATATGAGGAACTCTGGTGAGGAGGGAGTTGATTGGAGAAATGTATCTCTGTGTAAGAGGAAAGCAACAAAAATATGCCAGAGAAGCAGGCAGAGAGAAGTAAGGAAAACTGAAAGACAGCTGAAAACGCCCTGTGTCCCAGGAGAGAGTGGGGGGAAGGACCCTGAACTAAAAGGGAAGATCCCTGGGAATAGAATACACAAACGAGAGGAAATAAACATAAAGTTAAAACAAAAAAAACACTTACCTACAGCAGGAACCGCAGCACAGCTGGAACGGAGAAAGAAACCCACGCAGCTCGTCAGCCGCGTCTTTATTCAGCTGAAGCCGGCTGGTGATGTCACCGGCAATCACTGGCCGGTGGGAATAAAACCAGCTGCTAGTGGAGACAGAGGGAGAGAGGGAGCAAACCTGAGGAGGACACGACCACAAGGTGCCTCTCGGGAGTCCCTTGGGGAGGAAGGAAGACAGCCCGAAGAGCCAGAGGAGGCTCCGAACGCTGACCCTGGCAGTGGCGGCGAGGAATGGCTCAGCAGAGTGAGGGATGAGCCAGAAGTAGCCCCTGCAGCCAGCAAAGGCAGTAACAGTAGAGGGAGCAGAAGGGAGGACGTGACGACCCACACCGCAACAGGTGGGAGCATTGGGGCCACTTGGGAGGCGGAGGAATCTCCCCCTTTGGGAGAGTCCTGGAAGGAGCAGCGTTAAGGGCTGTGAAGAGACAGGGTGCCTACCCTGGTTACAGGGAGCAACCAGGCGTATACAGAGGTGCTACGAGGCACCTGAATAGTGACGCCACAGAAGGGAGAGAGGTGGGGCAGGACCGTACTCCAGGAAGAGCCGGATAAAGTGGGAGAGATGACCTGAGCAGGAGGCTATGGGTACCCGGCCCCGTGTAGGGGTCATCCCATGGAAAGGTCTTTGGGAATGAGGCACCCGGTACCCTGACGTAAGGGACCAGGAAAGGGGCTGCTCAGATTCCCCACAATATAGTAGAGTGTTATTTTGTGGGGTTTTTTATGTTTCCCCATTTGAAGGGATTGAGGGACAGGAGTGGATGATACGGCTGAGGTAATCGGTACAGGGCTCATAGGGGCATCACCTTTGGTTTAAGACACTAGTGAAGTAACTTACTCTAGAGGGAGCAGGTTTCACGACCGGGATTTCCGACCACAAACAACCTGAGGCGGGCTGAGCGAATCAGCCTTGAGAGCCGGTACCCAGGATGGGAGGGGACTTGCAAGGCCTCCGCAACTGGACAAGAGTGGGAGTGTGGCCAGGAAGACCCAGTGATCCATCAAGGTGGCGTAAGGTCGGGGTGTAGGGGTGGTGGAGCCCCGCAGGTAACCATCAGGCAGATCTCATGCTGCAGAGGGACCCCAAGTAGCCACCCCAGCACTTGGAAACATTCAAAGTCGTGGCAAGCGATATTGGGGAAGGCCACTTGAAGAGTAAACGCCTACTCGACGGCTTTACTGGAGTCTGTGAGGCGTAAACCACCGGCCACTTGAATTAAGGCTGCATGTGACCGGATGTTCGAGGCCCGGCGGTCACACCCTGGTTGTAAAGCTTTGAGAAAATCTCTCTTTCTCTCAAGTGTTATGAACTCTGCTGGCTGAAATGGGCTTAGGTTCCTTGCTTACAGATGTATTTCCTTTTGTTTGGTCTGTCTTGTATGTCAAGACAGAGAATATTTTTGGAAATACACCCGAATGCACTAAGGAAATACCTGTTTTCATCATCAATTTTTCTCTTAGTTCTGAGAACAACCCACCAGCATTCCAACATTTGGCAAATCACTCAGGGCAAAAACGGATAACAATAGCATATGCACTAGTTGATGCTGTGCACATTCATGCCTTTGTTTCAGTGTTCAGACTCTCTCAGTGCTTGTGTGTTGTATCTCTGTCTACCCTGCATACCCTTCAAATGTAATTTATATACAGTGATACCGGCAGTAGCAACTAACAAAACAGCCAATATCCCTGAGACAAAATAGGGGTCCTAGGCTCCCCAGCCCTTGGCTTATCTGTCCCAGGGCTGCATCCCCACCTTCCAATGTTCTTCACACTGAGACGGGCCCATCAAGTGTATCTGCTTCTACATCAGGGGCCTGGCTCTAAGGCAGACCATACCGCAATCAAAGACTTGCTGTTTTGAGCCTAGTTAGGACAGGGAACCTTACTACAGTTGTGATCCCCACCTTACTGTATGGAGATCAGACATGGACAAATGTACAAGAGACACCTCAAGCTGCTGAAGTACCATCAACACTGCCTATTGAAAATCGTACCAATCCAGTGGGAAGATAGATGCACCAACATTAGCTTCTTCTCACAAGCAAACACCACATGCATCGAGGTGATGATCATCTGACATCAACTTTGCTGGGCCAGCCATGTCATCCATGTCATTGAGATTCCTGAAGAAAAGTTTATTCTCCCAGCTCAGTCAAGGTAGACATTGAAGAGGAGGGCAGAGAAAGTGCTTCAAGGATGTCCTTAAGGCCAAGTTGAAAAATCTTAGTACTTGAAACCTTATGACGACAACAAAAGATGGAAAAGTGGGAGCAGCAGAAACAGTGTGTCACGGACCAAATCAAGAATCTGGAGCCACCCATCCCTCATGGAAACACATGCCTGAGTTGCAACAGAGTCTGTTTATTCCAGATTGGCCTCATCAGCCACCTTTGGACAGATAAGACAACTGTGGCTGATAATTATAATTAGGACAGGGAGCGGATCTGCTAAGTATCTAGGCAGCTTTTCATAAAAGAGCTTAATCTCAATATGTTTCCAGATAAACATTCAAGGGACAGCTAGTTGGCATATTAGTTTAGAGTATAAAAAAAAATCAAAACTTCTGGTCACCTCTAATCAGTATAGTCCACCCTATTTCTGTGTCTGAGTCTCCCTGAAATCTGATACCAGTGTAATGATGTGAGATTTAAAGAGCATGGAACGCTTCTTCAGATTGCTTTTCAATACTTATGCACTGTAAATGTCAGGTTTTAGGCCTTGTCTGTAAGAGGGATTAGCCTCAAAAGCAAGGTTATTTCCACCTGTGCTTTCAGTGTCTATTCTGAAGACTTTCACCATATCAGCCACCAAGTACTGAAACTAGGGTTAAGACCCAGTATGTTAATAAGTCACACCAGGCCTACATCAGTTTGGAATAAGGGTTAAGAGTACATTCCTGAACATGAAGGGAGCTATTTCATTACTTCTCCTATGCTATCTGGATCATCCAATGGTTGTATTAAAGAAAAGAAACAGCATTATTTAAGAAGTGGGGAACAATTTCAGCAGACAAGTGTCCTTTCTTATTGAAGTGCATGTATTAATCTTTTTGTCATTCCCATAACATTCCCTATTGTAATTCCTCCCCTACTAGAACTAGCATAGCTAGATACATTGATATAAACCCCCTCTAGTGTTTATTAAGCTGGAAAAAAAGGCTGCAAGAATTAACAAGATAGCAAGAGTGTAAAATTTTAACTAGAAAACACTCTGCTTCCTTACTAAAATAGTCCCATTAAAAAACAGGCAAGCAGGAAAAAAAAGCTGTTGTGAACAATAACTACTACATAAATACCAAGCTTTTATCAACCATCATGTTACTTATAGCAGATATATGTCAAAGAGCTTCTTTTGGGAAAGTGAATCAGACTCATAGAGTTATGCTAAACTGCTTCGTGTGGGGTTTTTGTAGATAACATTTCTTTTGGGCTCTGATGAGCAAATATAAAACAAACCTTTGCTCTTAAAACTGACTCCTTTCCAAGAAGTGTTTTTTCTGTTTTGCTGTGTAATGCTTGGCAGAAGAGTGACACTTAGTGGAGAGAGAAGAGAAACTTT
The DNA here is from genome assembly GCF_000455745.1 of Alligator sinensis. Taxonomy (NCBI): domain Eukaryota; kingdom Metazoa; phylum Chordata; order Crocodylia; family Alligatoridae; genus Alligator; species Alligator sinensis. The sequence goes on along the minus strand of NW_005841966.1, from coordinate 2,283,594 downwards.
TTAAAACATCATTTTCTTTTGTCTTGCTACTTTTAATTTCTCACTGAAGAAGCATATTAAAAGTACTAGACCCCTCCACTTTGCACATCTGGTTAGCATACTGTGGTACTTGGCAGCAGGCTTTATTTACCCAGTCTTGCTTCAGGCTTTTCTGCCCTTTCATTTTTCTCCTCCTTCTACAGGAAATCAAAGTCAAGATAGCAGGCGTTTCCTTAATTCACTCCTTGGAAGTATCTAGTTTACTAACACAGTGCTCAAAGCACAGATCTCCCACCCAAAATTCTTAGCTGCCTCATAGCCTCGAATCATGGTTGCTAGTCTTATCTCTACTAAGGCTTTCCTTCTAGCAAGCACTTACTACCGTCAGGTTTCTCTCTCAGCCCTTCTACTTACCAGCTTTGAAAAGCTCCTGTACTAACCATTCCCTGATTGTTCTCATATTTCTTAGGGCTGAAAGAGCTCAGCTACCTCCATATACTATAATGGGCTCAGTTACTAGTTATCTAGGTCACTAGTTCCCACTACATAACTCTTATTTTGTTTTTCTTATACCCAGGAGGGTAGGTTTTCTTTGCTACAGATGAGGCTAATCCACTTCAAGAGGCACCTCTGCAGAAGAAAGAAAACAGAGCTAGACTCAGGAGAAGACATGTTATTTGGCTTATCTCCATGCAAACAAAGAACTCTGAGCCAGTCTACAGAAAAACTCATCCTGGGTTGCCAGAGACAGCTGCTGAGCTGCAAAGTGGGTAGAGAGTTAATTTAGCTATTGTGGAGAACAGGGGTCAGGGTAGTGGTAGTTGGGGAGGTGGGAGGGTGGGGTGTAGTAGAGAATAAAAAGAAAAATCCCTCTATTAGCTAGATATTTATATGGCAGAGCACCTTTGGGTGTCTGCCACTTTAAGGCCTTGAGCAGGCTGCAGACCAGCCTGCAGGTGGAAGCAGACCCAATCAGGCAGTCACATGGTACCCAGGAGGCTGCCCGATTGGTGTAGAGCTAGGCAGCCAGGGTATATAAGACCAGACCCAAGGAGCAGGGCTGCTAATTACAACTGGGGAGCTGAAGGATAAACATCACCTGGTCTGAGTGCTGCTGTTCCCAGAATATCTGGAGGTCAGGGTATGAACTATGGGGAAGGAGGAGATTCCTAGGGACCCAAGGGGGTCCAGAGCCCTTAGGAGGGGGTGAAGGCCTGGGGCTGTGAAAAGACTAGCTTATAGCAAAAGGCTAGGATAACCTATAGAGAGAGGCTGGGTAGATAAGGGCCCAGAGATGACATAGGCCAGCCTGAGCAGAAGAGACTTAGAGTTTGTGGGCCTACACAGGGGCTAGATAAGTCCCTGGTTAGAATGGGTGGAACTATGGGTTGCTGAGGACAGGCCTGGGAAAACCCAGAGAGTGAAGCTGACCTTGGAGGGGTCTCTGGAGGCAGGGCTGGCCCACAGTTTTTTTGCCACCCCCCTACGTGAAGAAGGTGGCAGTGGCGGCGGCAGGGGTGGGGGGTGGTGAGATGCTGAAGAAGCTAGCAGCATTGGCAGCGGGGTGGGGGAGGAGGGTGAGCAGCCAGACATGAAGCCGGCAGCGGAGGCATCAGTGCAAAGTGGTGGCAACCACCTGCCCTGCTTGCTACAGCACTGATTTGGAGTGTTCACGGCTGCAGGGGGCCCCTTGGCTGTGGGTCCCCCTGCAGCCACGGGTTTCGCAGGGTAGGGTAGGCCGGCCCTGTCTGGAGCAGCTCAGATGAGCCCAGTGAAGTAAAGTATATCTGCTTTATAACAGATCTCTGGGGCTCTAGGCAAGCCTGGTGTGAGATTAATGATTTGTAGGGGGGCCTCCTTTTGACAGAAAGGGTCAGCTGTTTGTGGGTTGACCTAGGGCTCTTGACTAGCCCAAGCTGGGGCCAGGGCCTGAGTGGCTGAAGGGCAAGTATGCCCACTGCAAGGGGCAGGCCAGAGTGGCAGACAGCTTTTGAACCCTGACTGGCCAAGTAAATAAAGGAGAGACCACTGGCAAGAGTGTAAGGAGGCTGGTCAGCAGGTAAGCTGGAATGACAGAGGCTGAAGCTTAGCCACCTGAAGGGAGGTATCCTGTAAGGGGTCTGAGAGAGATCTGGGGCTAGTGACTACGGGCTATGTTATAAGGAGGAGGCTGGGGTACCCAGGAGTGAGCAGCCCAGGAAGAACATCCAGGAGCCCAGAGACAGAGAAGAAAGACCAGGGCAGTTAGGCCTGCAGTGGTCCTGGGGCTTGACCTTAAAACTACATCCTGCTGGGGTTGGATGGTGTGGTGGGGCTGCCTGTGGCGGGGCAGTCTCCAGAAAATGCCACACCAGTGCCTCCTTAGTGAAAGGCAAGTTTGGGGCACTGGAAAGCCTCAGCCCCCAATGCCTTGTGGGTGACTCTGTGAAGGGGAAAGGCTAGGGAAGCACAGCCTGAAAGAGAAGCACCAAGTTTGGGTGGCAACACAGGGGCTGGGAGGGCCTGAGGCCCAATGCCTGAGAGGGTGAAGCCTAGTGAGAGACCTTAATAAGAATGAGGCCTAGTGGGAGGCCAAGTTAGAGGTCCAGGCATGTCAAGAGACACCTGAGGCCTGAGTGGGCCATAGGCCAAGTTTGAGACACCCAAGGCCAGAGAGGGTCAGGGGCCAGAGTCAGCCCAGAGTGTGGGGTAGAAAGCCTGATGCCCCATCATAGAGTAGGGCCTGAAGTGGGTGGTCTGAAGGTCTGTGAGGGGTCAGGACCAAAAGTGCAAGAGATAAAGCCTGAAGGAATGTATAGAGCAGGAAGCCTGAGTGGCCCTGAAGGGCTGTACCGAGTAGGGTGGTGTGATTGAGGCCCAGTGAGGGGTGGTATGACTGAGTCCCAAGAAAGGGGCAGAGTGAGTGTGGCCCTGCTAGCAGCAGTATGAGAGAGGCTCTGCACGGGACTAAGTTCGGCCTAGCAAGGGGCTAAGAGAATTGTCACCTGTATGTGATGCCATTTGCGAGGCATCGGAAACAGTAAAGGGAAGGTTGGAGCCATGTTTTACACCCTTGGCATCAGGGCATTAAACGGGCAGCCTCCTGCCTAGAAACAACTATTTTTTAGTTACAACAAAGGCATGGCAGGAGAGGCAGGTGGGTGGACATGCTGATGTTGTGACTGGCTTTAGGACGGCCCTCTGTCACAATATAGCTTGGGCGATGTCATATTGAATGAAATAGTTTGAATGTTTGTAAAGATTGCCCATTAGCCAGTTTCAGGAAGAAGATAGGATCTATCTCCTTATCTAGCTCATTGTTTTGGAGCTACGTGCGAAATGTCCTGACTTCGCCTAAAACCTTAATCTAAATTGTACCTTTAGAAGTTTTTTACAAAGAAAGTAAATGTCCTAAATTCCGAGAAATCAAAGCCTGGGGCCTTTTAACCAGACTGGTAAAAAGAAAAGAGTATTTACAGTGATATGGAAGTCTCCCCAAGAATAATTTAAAAATGCTCAACAAAGGTAATTTCTGTTGAGTAAGATCCGAGCCCAAATTTGGGAGTTATGATGAATTGAGTAGGAGGAGCCCAATGACGGCAGCTCACTCAATAAAAACCTGTAACTTACTGTCCCAATTTGGAGGTGACTTGACTTGCAGAACAACGAAGGAAGAATCGCAAGTATAAGTTCAGATTAGGTTGTCCCCCAAACAAAGCCTCTCCGTGAACATGAATCTCTTAGTTCACGCTGAAGCCGCGGAGCGCCCGAAAGGGACTGAAGGAAGGGGACGTAGTCCTATCACTGGTGAGCCCAGCTCATTGAATCGTATTGCTGAGGCCAGCCTATTAAACCGTACTACTGAGGCCAACCCATTTAATTGTACTACTGAGGAATGAAACCATATTTTGGTATTTGGCTTCTCGGAATTCTAGGATTGTAAGTATATTATGAAAAATAACAGTATTGATTCAAATTTAACTTTTAGTTGTAATTGTAGTTGTTTTTGTAACACTAAATCTTATAGCATTGTTTGGGAAGGAAGAGCATTCGGAGCATTGTTTCTGATATATGTAATTATTGTGTTTTTAATGTTTGTGGTATTTCTTAAAGCTAAGCAGTGTTATATACGTAGCAAAGAGTTTTAAAATAAAATTGTGTTGTATAAATTAAGTGTGTAATCATTGTGAAATCGTGCAATCAGCTAACTATTCCCCCAGCCAGTGCATCAAAACGAATCAGTAAATTGTGTGGGATTTTCTCTATTCCATAACCCACTAGAGACAGGCGAGACCCAGATCACTAGCCTCTTATCCTCTTTATTTGGACCTGACCCTTTTCTTGTGGTTCAACTCCAGAAACTGAGCAGGAGAATAAATAGCTTTCATTGCAGCTGCAGAACTCAAGCATTTGTAAATTCCTCTCCCTTCCATCTAAGCTGGGAGAATATAAACTTCTGATTGCATCACAAATCTAAAGCAGGCAAGAATGCTGCTACGTTATAACACAAGAGCACAGAGGAAAAAGATTGAGATGTTAAATTAAACAAAACCTTGTTGACTGTCTGAGACAACTCCATCTGTGGGAGACTTCACAAATATACTCCATAAGTTCCTCTTCTTCCCAATTATAAGTGTTTTGACAATAAGAGAAGTTTTTATGAATGTTTACAAGTACAGAAGTGTGACATTGACATTCTTCGCATGTTGAACACATTCTCATCTCTCTAGAAATGACCACCCAAACTGAAAACACTTTACCAGAGAGCTGGATGATCAATAACTCATTGAAAAATGACAACTCAATCACATGTGAGATTCAACCACATTTGAAGGTTACATTAAAGATAATGAATAACTTTGCCGTAGTGACAGAGTGTCTAATTAAATGTGGCTAAAGTTGTTCTTGTAGACTAAACGTGAGGGGACAAAATGAGAATGTGAGAAATTAAACAGTAAAAAATAGAAAGCTCAAAAAGAACGGCATAAAAATAAAACCAGGGATACTGAAAAAAAGGATGAAGTTTTGAAATGACACAATGGAAGAAAAAGTGGGTAGCCTGCTGGGTTGCCAGCTAAAGGGAAAAAAAAGAACACTGGTGAGATGGGTTAGGATCACCCTTTTACAGGTAAAGAAACCGATGTATGAGTAAATTAAGCTGTCTAAAGGGTTGTTGGTTGTAGCTGTGTTGGTCTAAGGACATAGGCAGACAAGGATCTCAGGGTAAATGTGATATCTTTTATTAAACCAACTAAATACTGTAATTGAAAAAAATGTTCTTAGCAAGCTTTCAGGTACAAACACCCTTCTTGGTACCCGAGGAAGGGTGCCAAAAGCTTGCAAAGAACAATTTTTCCAATTTTATTTAGTTGGTCTAATAAAAGACCAGTCTAAAGCAACAATGTACTCAGAGCAGGCTAATACAAAGGTGGTCCTGTCTGCTATCTTTGTGCTTGCACTCAAAAGAGCATTTATCTGGTTTGACTGATCTACACTCAGCATAAAACCAGACAGAAGGTGAATGGGGGAGGTGGCCTTCCAGGATCACTAGCCTGGTTCTTAGCATAAAATAGAGCAGCTCATGTCTACTCTATTTTACACCCATGGCTTCAAAGGGCTGTTAACGGAGACATGAGATCACCCAGGGACATGGGAACTGTAGCTATGTCTGTCTCTTCTGAGCCATTTTGAAAAGATGGAGATGTAACAGGCATTCTAGTATCTGTCTATCAGCTAACAAGTTGCCAAGGCAGGAGAAATCCCCCATGCTGGGATTTGCAGGCTTTGTGGTCTCCAGGACACAAAATCTTGTACTGGTTCAGGGTGCTTGCACCATGGCCTTGATTCTGTCTCTTCAGAAGAAAGGGATTAGGAAGAAGGATAGTAAATGGAGGTCTTAGAACTCATGAAACAGGTACAGACCAGGGTAGACCCCGGATACTCTGCAGGGTTAGGTTTCTGACTAGTCTGCAAAAATGAAGTTTTGGCAAATATGCTGGGATATACCGAGTCAAAGCAAACAGCTGCACAAGACCACTGAAGTGCTGCATCTGTTTGCTGTGGTTTTCATTTCAAAGTGTTGCTTTTCTCATCCACTGCACAAAACTGCTGATGAGCTCCAGCTGAGTGGAGACACATCCACCTTTAAAGTAAAAGCCACAGCAAACAGGTGACTGGCTTGTTCTGAATTTGGCAACCCACTGTGAATTAAGCAGGTTGCTAACCATCAGGATACCATACATGCAAATACTTCCTGGATCTCTTGGGCATAGCTAACACATAGCTTTGTGGGATGTAGCTTTCAGGGCCAGCTCTACAGGCTGATACAGCGGGAAACCATGCATGTCTCCACTTCTTCAAAAATTCTTTTGGGTGTCATGTGTCCACAGTGGGATAGAGCTGGAGCAGCCCCTGTACTGCTGCATGAATGCAGGGGCTGCAATTTTGCCTTGGGATAAATAGGAAATACTGCCTTCCATGCTCTCTCCCCGCTGCATCCCCCACAAGGTCAGGCATGCCGGCATGACAGGACCCAAACAGAATGCTGAACAGTGAAAAGTTTTCACTTGAAGTCACCGTGTGCTTGCTCCAAGGCCATGATGGTGCTAAGACAGAGTTAGTCCTCAGCCTGAAGACTCATGTGCCTACATCTGATCCATCACAAGACCAAAGCTTAATCTTTTACCTGGATAAAAGCTCTCATGTTAAAAAGCTTCAAGATCAAAATTAAAACACAGAAGAAGCATATTGCTGTTGTTTAGTCTTCAGCTATAAAAGCCAGATAAATGAGGCAATCCAAGTAGCTTAAAAGCAGTTATCTGTGAGCTCAGCTCACTGCCCTAGCCTTTTTTGTTTGGGTCCCTTCCACTATGAAGAAGCAAGGAGAGCGTATTGGCCTCTTGTATCGGATCACATGTAACTGTGACACACAATTTTCCCTGATTGCATTTCTTAGTGGCCCAAGAATGATTTTTTTTTTAAAAGGAGCTATTTAAGACACGAAGGAGATCTCATACTAAATATATGCTGTGACGTCTTGGGAACCTTTCAGAATGGCAATATCTCTTCAAATGACTGACTTCAATCAAATACTTAAGGAAAAGTACAGATGCAAAGAAACTAGACTCTAAATACATATTATGGGTTTAAACTGCAACAACAAAGATTAGATTAACTCTCAGAAAAAAAAGAAAACTTCCTTACTGTAAAAACAGGAGGACAAGGAAAAAAGCTGCCCAGGGAAGTTGTTGAATCTCCTATACTAGATGGCTTCAAGAAGCAGCTGGCTAGGCATCTGTCTGGGATAGTATGGGAATAGTGTCTCCTATCTTTGTTCAGGGGGGTAGACCAGGTGACCCCTGATTTCCCCTCCAGCCCTCTAACTCTTGATTATTAAATTATTTAGGATTGTTTACCTAGTGTCCACACATTAACATGAATTGGACAAAAAACACAAATGGTTACAAGACCACGGGTTTGTGAAGTTGGGTACTCAAAAGCTGAGAAATGCGATTGTTCAAGACTGCAGCCTTAATTTGGCCTCTGCATATGCAATTGTATGCATGATGATACAATCTTGAATTACATTGCCATGTGCTGTTTTGTTTCATAGAATCCCTGCCTCATTCAGTGCACAGGCTGGACAATGCTCAATTGATTTACTACTATTCAATATTTTGATTTCTCCTCACTGTGCACTGTGTGGCCCTCAGCCTTCTTTAGTGCATCCTAGTAAACCCTGCTGTAAAGACAGAACTTTTCATTTCTTCATGATCTTTTTTATAGTACTTATCACTGGACTATCCAAGTGTTTCTCAAACACTGAAGACTATTTTCACTGTCCCCTGTGAGATGAGGGGATGTTGTTTCTCATTTTACAAATGTGGAACTGACACACACAGAGATTAAGGTAAGAGTGTTGTCTAATTCTGATTACCAAATTAGATATAACTGAGACTTTGTTAGAGTATTTTACATTATACAGCACTTAATAGGAACTGGGCTTTGAACATATAGGGCATGTCCAGATGAGTGCGCATGTGCATTTCCCTGGGGACAAATAGCAGGGGCACCTGGGCTGGCCCCAGCAGCCTTACCTGGGATTCTGAGGGCCTCCTGGGGCTGCAGCAGCAGTGATCTGGGCATGTGGACCCTGGTTGGCAGCCACATGTGGCTCTGGCTGGCCAGACTCCTGTTTCGAGTGGCATATGCTGCAGCCATGTGCACTGCCCCACTTTTTATTTTAACCTTTTTTTTAGATACTGGGATTTCCCAGTATCTAATTTTGGCTCTGCACTGCAAATATGCAGCACAGAGAACCTTTTCATGTGCACTGTGTGCATTTTGCGGTGCCTCAAAAGCCTGTTGTCCAAGACCCCTGCCTCAGTCACTCTAGAGCCCTGATTCATCCTCAGAGCAGGTCTATCCTCTGTACTGACTGAGGCAGGGATTCTGTTGGAAAAAATGGTTTGTGACCAGGTAATTTGTGCACAATCACAGAATGTCTTAATAGCAGAACTTCCTCACATTTGAGTGCCTGAATCTGCAATATATGTTCTTTCAATGCAGTTCATCCCCATCCCCGCCCTCCCTTTTCCATGGCCTTCTCCCCTACCTACATTAATTGAAAAAGCCAAGCTTTAAAAAACCCAGACTTTAATCAGGTAGTTTCATACTGATGGCCACATGATGTATCAGTAGGGTTGGAACTTTCAGCTCCCTTGCAGACACCTGCCAGTTTAGCTGATGGAGCACCTATAGCTGTTCCCTTCTAGGACTATATGACCAACCTGAGCTGGACAGGACCATTGCAAGCACATCTTCACAGTCTTTCCCAGTGGGTTTCCCAGTTTTATTGGCTATAGGAGGAGAATGGTTAGATGCAGGAATCCTGAGTTCCATTCTAAGTGTTGGAAAGGAGTGTGCTCTGTTCAAGTGGAGGCTGGTAGTTGCAGCTATTCTGGCCCTGAGCCTGAAGGTTTCTGTCTCCTCCATTTTATCCTTTTATTAGTCCAGTCTGCTCCTGCTGATTCTCATCCCAGTACCATTCTCTTCACCTGTTCCCATCACTTCCCATCTCTACCCCCACTCTTCTTTCCCCTGTCATAGTTACCTTGCCCACCTAACCCTTGTCTCTCAATCAGGACTCTGAACTCTCCACTCATTGTCTTTTCCCATGAAATGCCCAGTTTTCTTGCCCAACCAGTCCCAGTTCCTTACTCATTTGACCTGCCTCTCCCCTCTTGTCATCCTTCATTTAGCAGGCTCCTTGCCTCATTGCCGTCCTCCCCATGCATCCTAGCTTCTTGTCGTAACTGTCTGGTTTCCAGTTTTCTTGTCCAGTAAGTCCCAGTATCATCTTCCCCCTGTAGACACTCATCTAATCTTTGTGTCTCTCCAGCTGGTTCCATGTCTTTCCCTGGTTTCTCCCAGTTTCAAACTCTCTAATGGGTTGTCTCATTCTTCTTGTCCAAATAGTCCCAACCTCCCATCCAGCATCACTCTGACTCCTAATCCCTGTCTAGTTCCGCTCCCACAAGCTCCCTCTCCAACAAGAAGACAGATTCTTTCTCTCCAGTCTGCTGAGTCCCAGTCCCAGTCTCACTGGGCTCCTTTTCCAAAGTAGCTGTAGTTTGGAACCATCAGATACTGGGCTGTTGTGTCTTAACCAGTTTAAAGTATATGTGAGCATATTATGCAGCACTGATTTAGTTGGGGTGAGCAGCTCTGCCATACTTTGCTGAAAGTAGTTGCCTGTTCTCACACACTATGAAATATCCTCATATTTCACTATCTGGAGTTTTGATGTATTAAAAAAAAATGTCAAGATTTTAAGCTGCAAGAAGCCACTCTTGAGCATCTGAAAAAAATAGAACTGGTCAATGCAGATGCTTTTTTCCCCTCCATGCTTGTATATTTCAGCAATAGCTATAGAGAATTTTATCAATATTTCCATGCCAAGAAATAGCTTTTGGAGCCAGGAGTAGGCATGGATTGTTTCTGGTTACAAACACTGAAAAGAGAGACTTTTAATGGACACCGCAATGTAACAAAATGATGCTGTGATGAATTCCTATAGGATGAGTTTCTGGGGTGAGATTCTTGAGGCCTAGCATAGAACAAGTAGCCTGAGGGAAGGAGGATAATGGTAGCTTTCAGCTCTCTCTCAGCTGTAATGCTTGGTCTATTGTTGGAAACCAAGACTTCCTGCTCTTGCAGCACGAGACAGTAAATACTGCCTAAACTCAAAGACAAGCTCATCAAGCCAATGCTGTAGTTGGTCATTAACCTCAATATATGATGCAATTACCATGAGAACAAGGCAGTGCAATACTGAGCGACTGTGAGTTGCATTTGGCCCCATTGGGGAACTGAACCCAGGTCACTTATGTGAAAGACAGAAATACTATACATCTTTCTGAATCTGGTGGCTTCGGGGGCTGACATGCTATTGAAGTCACATTTGACATAACTCTGGCATGCTGTGGGGATGATCTAAGTTATAGCAGCCCATCCTGGGCTGGCTAAGAGCAGCACTGCTGCTAAGAATGCCCACAGTATTATCAACATGCCTGGCCCCGTCCTCTCTTGTGTGACCCTCTATGCCAAGGATTGCCAGGCAGCAGTGTAGAATCATTTATGCAGCCCAGCACAGTATATACTTCATAGAAAATCTCCCCCTATGTAGCTGCAAGCCTTTTTAAATGCCTCTGTATGTTGCAGTAATAGGGTTATTAACTCCTCCATTCTTTCTGGCTTCATATTTTTATTTCTGTATCGGTGAAAGAGATTTATGTCAGCTGGAGATTTATCCACAACTACCCTTGCTCTGAAGGGAACAGTCATAAGCAGTAAAATTGTAATGTTACATTTTTCTTCTAAAGAAATATAAACGCAAATATTTTAGATTTGGGACCACTTAGGGAAAAGCACTATTGTTGTGATTAATATTTCTCGACTCATAATACTGAGAACACATTAATTATGAATAAAAATATTCTTTAGGCCCTTTTGCTCATTTGTTTCCATGGCAATTTTACTTATGACTCGTAAGGGCTTATTACTTTGAAGACAGCTCCTTTGCTTTTCATCTACTAGTTGGGAATGAACCCTCTTCAGCCCAGAACACAGAATAATAACTATTTGGAAGAGAGCACTCTATAAAGAGAATACATTTTAAAGTTAAGTTTTGGTGTATTTATTAAAAAAAAAAAAGGTATTATCATATAAAATACCAAGTAGGAACCTAATTGTCTTGCTTTAAGTGGTTGTAAAATATATTTGTTATGGAAAAGCTCTTTCTATATATCCCAGAACTTTAATAAATGCTGAGCAGCTTTCAAATGTAAACCACGATTAATTTTTTCTACCAATGCAGCCCAGTATGCCATTAGCCTTCTTGGCAACTAGGGCACACTTCTGGCTCATATTCAGCTTATTGTCCACTGTAAACCCCAGGTCCATTTCTGTAGAGCTACTGTCCAACCAGTTAGCCCCCAGCCTGTACTGGTGCATGGGATTGTTCTGTCCGAAGTGCAGGACTTTGCACTTGTCCTGGTTGAATCTCATAAGATTCCTTTTGGCCCAATCCTCCAATTTGTCTAGGTCACTTTGAATCCTAGCCGTATCCTCCAGCATATCTACTACTCCCCACAGCTGGTGTTATCTGCAAACTTGCTGAGGCTGCACTGTATGCCGTCTTTCAGGTCGTTAATGAAGATATTGAACAAACCCTGCTCCAGGATTGCCCCCTGGGGCATTCCATTTGATACTGGCTCCCAACTAGACATCGAGCCATTGATTACTGTTCTCTGAGCCCGATGCTCCAGCCAATTTTCTATCCACCTTACAGTCTATTCATACAGCCCATACTTCCTTATCTTGCCTGTGCGAATATTGTGGGCGATTGTATCAAAAGGCTTGCTAAAATCAAGGTACACCACGTCCACCAGTCTCCCCGCATCCACAGAGCCAATCACCTCATCATAGAAGGCAATCAGATTACTCGGGCACAACTTGCCCCTGGTGCCAACTGTTCCTAATAACCTTTTCCCCCTCCAAGTGCTTAGAAATAGATTCCTTGAGGATCTGCTCCATTATTTTTCCAGGGACTGACGTGAGGCTGACTGGTCTGTAGTTCCTTTGATCCTCCTTTTTCCCTGTTTTAAATATGGGCACTATGTTTGCCCTTTTCCAATCATCTGGGGCCTCTCCTGATTACCATGAGTTTTCAAAGATGATGGCCAGTGGCTCTGCAAACACATCAGCCAACTCCCTCAGGTGCATCTCATTGAGCCCCATAGACTTGTATATAACCAGCTTTTCTAAATAGTCCCATACCTGTTCTTTTGTCACTGCTGGCTGGTCACCTTCTCCCAAATTATGCTGCCAGGTACAGTAGTTTGGGAGCTGACCTTGCCTGTGAAGACTGAGGAGAAATAGGCATTGAGCACTTTAGCCTTTTCTGCATCCTCTGTCACAAGTTTGCCTCCCCCATTCAGCAAGGGTCCCACACTTTTTCTGATCCTCTCCTTGCTATCAACATACTTGTAGAAAGCCTTCCTGTTACCCTTTACATCCCTTGGTATTTAAACCTCATGGCCTCTACTTGTGTTTTGGCCTTCCTGACTTCATCATTGCATGCCTGAACAATGCTCTTATATTCTTCCCTAGTTATTTGTCCAAGCTTCCACTTCTTATAAGCTTCCTTTTGGGGATTTAGTTTACTGACGAGTTCATTACTAAGCCAAGCTGGTCTTCTGCCACATTTGCTAGTCTATGGAAGGTTTGTTACCTTCCTTTTAGAAGCTACCTTACCTATCACCTAAACAAGGGGAAGGATGCAGTGGGTCAGCCAGTGACCCCTTGAAGAACAATGAGAGGACAGCAGGTTAGTTATTCAGCCTCAAATGACATTGGCAACATAGTAGATTCTCTCCAAGAAGACCATGGAGAATAAGGGCTGGGGTTAAGTACCCAAAATCTTGAAGTTGGCAAAGGAAAACTGCATATGGTAGGATGGTTTACTTAAACTGAAGGTAAGTATCTAAATGTCTATATCAGCAGTTCCCAAAGTATGGGTCATGAACCCAAATGAAGTCGCAACATCAGCAGATAGGGTCGTGATAAACAGGGATCCAGGTTATTTATTCATTGTGGAAAAAATGTGGATTGCCTCCTTTAACAGAGAAAATGTGGATTTTCTCCTTTAAAGGAAAAAAATGCAGGAAAATGTGGGTTTCCCTTTGCAGGCTGGCAGAGTTCCAGCCTGCAAGGGGCTGCTTGGGGCTGGGGGAGAGCAGGGGAGGGTGATTGGAGGCAGGGGCACATGCACATGTCAGCCAAGCGGAGGTGGAGAGCAGCTCCCACAGCTCCCTCCAGGTAAATCTATAGGGGCGGGGGGAGAGGGCACAGGTGACACACTGGAGGAGCAGGGAGAGCACAAGCAATGCGGTGGGTGGAGGGGGGCAGAAGGGTCAAGGTGACATGGCATGTGCCCCCCTGAGATTTCTGCACCTACAGCATGGCACAGGGCTGTAGCAGGGCCAAACCAGCTCCGTATGCTAGGCTGTGGAGCCCCAGGGGGAGGGCAGAAGGGCAAGGAGCCTGAAGTCTGCAGTGAGCAGCCATGCCACCCGCGGGTGGGTGGAGCCAGGCTCCATGCTCTGCTCTGGCCACAGTAGCTGCTGCCTCCCACGGGTGGCAGCCAGGGCTTGGGTGATGCTGGGGGTGGGGGCTGTGGGTTGGAAGTGAGGGGCCATGCTGAGGAAATGGGGTCATAAATGGGGTCATGCTGAGGAAAAGTTTGGGAAGCACTGGTCTACATGCTTTTGATAAAATATACGCTGAAGTCAAAATTTTCTATGGGCCTAAGCAGGTCAAATTTCAGGCTGGTACAACCTGGCATTTCAAAGAGAATATCTAATCTATTTTAAAATGTTAATTCTACTTTGAAGAAAAAATTGCACTGACAGCATGTTGGGGTTTTTTTTGCAGCAGATTTAAACCTCATGGCCTACACAGTTCCAACCTGACTGAAACAAATGAAAAAAGACAGATCAGAGTTTCCTCCGGCATGCATGAGCAATTGCAGACTTCTGGTATCTGGAGAGCGGACAATGCAAAGGAACATCCTGAATCACCATTTCATAAGAAATTTTCTTCCAGAGGAGTTTACGGTCTTCTCCATGGCAATGTCGTTCCCTATGCTCCAAAAACAGACTATCTTCCACTGCTCCAGAATATATCCCAGCAAGCTTTGCGTGCTGAGGAAAGAAATTCCAATGGTTATGGCTGGTGTCTGCTTTTGTCTTAAGTAGCCCTTTAAATAATTGTACTGTTTACCTGAAAACGCTCACTGATGGGAGAACAAAGTATTAACTGATGGCTCAAAAGAAATAGAGGAAAACAACACTAAGCAAGAATTAAAGCAAATATAGATGGTTACATATAAAAAACACCTAAGACAAATTTTCAAATAATTCTCCCATAAGCATATAAGCTCAACAGCAGTATATTGGTGTACAAACCCCACCATTTTCTTCAGGCAAATGCACACTAGAATTGAGGTTCAAAATTATCTGTACACAGAAGCAACATTTGCCTGTCTACTTCCTACACACAGGCAGGCAAGGTTCTTTGCGTAGATGCGATATCTTTTATTAGACAAACTAAACAGTTAGAAAAAAAGTTCTTTGCAAGCTTTCGGACACAAACACCCTTCTTCAGGCATTGGGAGACTCCGCGCGCACAAACACACACATATATAATCATTCACAATTTTTTTGACTGCTATATGCATCTCTATTTCTTGCTGCATGCTAAGCATGTCTGGATCATGTGTCAGAGGTGAGATTCACAAAGAAACTGAGGAGACTAAAATGGGACTTCGTAGTTTTAGGTGCTGAAGCCCAACAGCACAAGTAACAGAAACCTTACTTTCAGTGCTTAGGCAAAGATGCCACAGATGCCTAATTTTTTGCCGGAAAATTTACTTGGCACGTAGTGCGGCTGCTCTGCATACCTTGAGAGGCCACCATCTTAGCACAGACAGATGTTTAGGCATCTGTCATCTGCCTAAGGTGATCTGGGATGCACAAATTATACACCCCCCCCCTTGTACCAAAATCCCCTCAGCAGCCTGATCCAGTAGGATTTAACTGCTTTGAGTTCAGCACTCACAGCCACATTCATTAAAAATCAAGAAGGGGTGGTGATAGTGGCATACACGTGGTTATACATAATAACCTAGTGGATACACCTGTCATCCAGGAAGTTGGAGACCTGTATTCTAGGCCTTTCACAGTCGGAAAAGATGTGAATCTACATCTCCAACTCCCCAGGCTATGAACTAGACTTGAGTTCTACAGCTGTCTTAGGCAGTCATGGCCTTTCCAGAGCAAAAAGAAAAGATACTTTAAACATGTTTCCATGTCCTTCCCTTAGTCTCTCAAGTCAGAACTCCCATTTGTCTCTCCAGTCCCTAATACTGACACCATCATTTCCTACAAATATCCTTTTTCGTGCCTCTTACATCTGCAGACCAACCCATCACTGTTTTCACAACATTAGCTAATTACACCACAGCTGCCACTTCAGCTCTGCTATAGTCTCTTCTAATTAGGAGGCTTTTCCTTGACATACATCGGCAGGCTCTATTATTTTGGGAAAATGAGAATACTGCTGCCCACTTTCTCACAAATACACAGAAGCTCCATCAGATTTTTCTCATCTTCCAAGTGGTCCACTGGCTCTCTATTCAAATTGCCTTCCATTGGTCTCATCAATCAGTTTAATTTGGCTAGGAATTTCCTTAACTCTGCTTATGTGATTTCATTTTGTGTTGCACTTTCAGTAAGCGCTTCTGGAATGCTTTTACCAAATTAAATAACAGGGGCAGAGGGCTCATGGCTAAGGAAGAAAATGGCTGGGGGGGGTGAGATTTCTCAGGAGGTATATAGTCAAAAGTTGAGAATTCACAACAGAAGAGGACTGTTTCAGATGTCAAAAATTTTAGAGTAAAAAGCTAATTCACTAATATAGACAAGACTTGCCTGGCCTGATCTTTTGCAATATTGCCAACTCTCGTGATCTTTAGCATTGTTCTCAAAGTCTACGCTTTGGGAATATTAAAAAATTAGCTCTTTCTTTTATATATGTATATAAATATATATACAAGAAAGTGCTACTTTTTCACATTTCCAAGGCGTAGACTTTAAGAACAATGCCAAAAATCATCAGTTGGCAACTCTGCTTATGTAGAGTTTAGAGGATGGCTTGTATGGGATGGTTTGGATAAGGATGATCCTCCCTCAGGCAGGGGCTAGACTAAAATCAGTGGTTCTCAACCTTTTTTTGTAATGGGACCAAGTTATAAACATTGATGGTTAGCCCCGACCCAGTGCCCCTCACTCCTGACCTGCTGTCCCCTGCCCCTAGGCCCCAGCTCCCACTGCGTGGGGAAGGGATGGGTGGGGGGGTATGTGGGACACGGCGGGTCCCAAGCAGCTCCTTGCAGGCTGGAACTCTGCCAGCCTGCAATGGGAAAGCCATGGTTTCCTACACTTTTCTCCTTTAAAGAAGAATCCATTTTTAAAGATTCCTTGCAGCTCTTTCATGTATTCTTGCAACCCATGGGTTGAGAAATGCTGGACTAGATGACCTGTGGAGGCCCCTTCCAGCCCTATTTCTCTATGATTCTATGACCTTTGGAAATCATGCCAATGGAGCTGCAGTTGTTCAGCACCTATGAAAATCAGGTCTCTATTAAGCTATCCTCAGGAGGAAATGGTTTCCTGCCCCTACTACCTTTAAAGCAAAGTGCCTGTTCTTCATGTCTCCTTTCCAGGGCATCACATACCGATCTGGAATCATCCCATGTTTGCGTGATAACTCTGGCAGATGGCAGTGAGTGAGCCTGGGGGACATAAAACATGTTTTAAAGGAGCGTTTGATAACGTTAAGGCAGAAGCCCATACAATTAGTAGCTAAAACCAGTAAATCTATCCAGTTCACAGAGGGGGAGAAAAAGCCTTTCCTATTGCAATTAGGATGCTGAAAAGCATTCCTTTCTTCCTGCTGCTAAAATGAATGCTCTTACTGCCATTTCCTTCTTTGAGTGGGGTTAGGGTGACCACCTTTGCAAAACCACCCCCTGGTAAGGAAAACTAATGCAATGAGCCAATCAGGAAAGAAAAGACCAGGGGGACAGGAACAGTTTGCTTGCTTGCTTTCACTTCCAGTTCACTGCAGGCCCTGCTCACCCCGGCTAGGAAGGAGGACCCGGGTATGAATTGCCAAGTAGCCCTAAGCTTG
>NW_005841966.1:2266106-2266313 GCF_000455745.1 Alligator sinensis | reverse complement strand
AGGCTGGCTCGTGGGGGGGCGCTCTGGTTTGCCGATCCCACAAGCTTTGTGGCCAGAGAGGGAAACACACACACATACATACATACATACACACACATAGCTTGCACTGCTATTCTGGGCTCTCAGGCCGTGCCGCAGAGGGAGGGAAAGCCGAGACCCCAACCCACAGACGAGTCAGGGCATTAACCCCTAGCGGTGCGTCGTCGG
>NW_005841966.1:2264288-2266056 GCF_000455745.1 Alligator sinensis | reverse complement strand
CCCGCCCCGCCCTGCCCTGCCCCGCCGGGTGCCGCGGGCCCTGCGCTGGGGCTGTCTTTGTGACGCCGCCGGGGGCGGGGGGGACGCACCTTCGCTGCCAGCCCAGCGCCCAGCCGGGCCGTGGGGGGTGCAGACATGGGTGCTTGGAGAGGAGACACCGGGCCCCTACCATCGTGGGCGCGGGGCTCCTAACTAGCTTCCTCAGACGCGCATCGCCCCTTGAGAAACCGAAGAGAAGCGGGCGGGGGAGGGGGAGAGCGAGGCGCTGGTGCCTGGCGGCTAAGGAGCGCATGCTCCCCGCTGCTCAACCTTTTTTTGGGACCAGGCCCCATTTATAAACATCGATGGCCAGCCCTGAGCTGGCCCCTCACTCCCGACCTCCTGCCTCCAACAGTCCCTTGCAAGCCGCAGCTCTGCCAGCCCGCAAGGGAAAAGCCACCGTTTCCCACATTCTCCTTTAAAGGAGAATCTGTTTTTAAAGTTTGTTCACAACCCTTTCATACATTCTTGTGACCTACTTTCGGGTCACGACCCCCGGGTTAAGAAACACTGCTGTAAAGCAGCAGAAACCCTGGGGGTGGAGGGGTATCAAGTCAGGAAGAGACAGACCTTCAAGGGGGGAAAAATTAGACTCCATTTTCATACTTTGTTTTTCAAAACTGCTTTATTTAACCAGGTTAGAAACAAGACACCTTACTTGGTCTAGCCCTTTAGAAGTCTGCCCACACTCCATCCCTAGAAAACACATTTCAAGAAATCCACTTAGAAAATCCAAAATTTTCTCTTCTTGCATGAGCTAACCAAAACCTGAGCAAATGTTGAGGGACAGGGAGGGCTCTCACAATGCAAGGTCAGCTGTTAAGAGATCAAGCTAGTGAATTTCTAAGTACCTTTAAACTACTCCCTCAATCATTTTGCTGCTTCCAAAGTAGTGCAGGCAACGCTTTGTATAATTTTAGGCATGCTAACATTTACTAACCTCACCTTTCAGAAATATTGACGTTAGAACTCTCAACAGAAAACAAAAAGCCCAGGACCATTAAGTGTATGCATGTTCTTTTAAAGATGGATAAAAGCCAACATGTTTTTTTTAAATGCAAATGATTGTCTCCCAAATCACTCCATTGAATTATCCAATTTAAGGAAACTCACCTATTTTCATAAGCTTCACCAATCTTTCAAATCTATTCAAGTAAAGAACTGCATCTGGCTTACATGGGGTTTTTTAGTTCCTACTGATTTTGTAGTGAAATCCATGAGAATTTTGAAGGATCAGGCTGACTGTTTCCACAGTTGGAAGGTGGAGCTCATTAAAATGCTGTGAATATCAAACTGAAAATGAAGTGCTCTATTTGTAGAACACACAACTCTAAGTAGCATTAACATATTTCAGATGCCATGCATCTCAACAGAAATTAGTCTGCTACACTCAACCCCCCCCCCCCTCTACTGCTTAGCACTTCTACACCTATTACATCTTCAAATTACATTACAGATGTTAACAAAGTAAGGCATCAACACCTTCTTGGGGGAGGTAAGAATGACCTATTTTGCAGACTGGGAGGAAAAAAACCAAAGTGGAGAGAACTGAGAGGATAGTGGGCTCTGAACCTTGGGGGTTGCCTTACAGGCCTGTGATCAAAGCTACCTGCCATCTGAACAAATACTGGGGTATAAAGTCATTTTGTAGGATTTTCATAACACAAGATTTGTTTCTGCACGTGTGTAGTCTGGAACAGATAGAAATAGTACAGACACATCTTCAAAA
>NW_005841966.1:2257452-2264257 GCF_000455745.1 Alligator sinensis | reverse complement strand
AGCAGGAATTCAGTTGAAGTCAACAGACTTTGAGGCTAAGGGTTTGTACAACCTACGCCAGTTACAAAGATTACACCAAACAAGCAGTTAGCTTAGTCTACTCTTGTTATAACAACACCAAAAAACACTCTGTCCTGTCCCATTTAAAGATCTAGAAATCATGGACTGCCTCCACTGCTCACTCTGAGGAAGTGGTTATTCAAGGGACTGATGGTCGCTTTAATTTTGGGAAACTGAACAGAGGTCTTAATCCTATCAGTAGTACTATTTTTGTCAATACTTGGCCATATTGACCATATCACACCTTTAATAAGATGTCTTACTAGAGATCAGATGTTTCATTACAATTATGAGTGGTGCTTGACTTTATATTTAATCTGTCCAAGTGAATGGTTTGTTAGTTAAGCACTAGCCCTGAGTTGATTCCAAAACTTGCCCAATGACTCAATTTTAGGCAACACATACTGTAAAAAAGAAAACAGTCAACTAAATCACCTAAAACATTTTCTGGGGATTCAACAGAGCAACAAAATAGGACAGGTAACAGCTCTTCCACACTGTTAAATTTACATAATAATTATGTATTTTGTCCAGCATACAAGTGTTTCCCCATCATCTTTATTTGTGAAACTTATGAAACAGGTTAGAAGTATAATAGAAAAGGCTGATTTAATATATTCATAGAGATATAGTTCAAGTGTTCAGTATATTATTGACTAAAAGATCTCCAAATCATGGGCATTATCCATTTCAATGGTATCCTCTGGATCCATCTTTATTTCACTGTGTCCTTCCATCTTTATTTCACTATGTCCTTCCTGTAAGTCATCAAGAGAAGCCAGGGCCTCATTTGTATCGCTAGCAAAAGTTTCTCGAGATGCGTCGTCATATTCTTGAAGGTTGAGCCCTTTAATAGCTTGTTTCATCTTCTTCCCCAGAACTTGCACTCTCCTCTTCTTAGCAGCCTTTTTGTTTTCATACTCCTTTTGGTTTTCTACGTAGAAAATTTCCTGGAAGAAGAAAAATATTTGCTTAACGTATAATGACTACTAAATGTTTAAGAGCTAAGGAGAACCTAATCAGAGCATAGAGTGCTCTATTAACCTAGTCATATATTCTAAAATTATATTAACCTTTAAAATAAAAATAAAAACCCTATTACCTAAGAAAAAGAATATGCAAGGGCTACATTTTTAGACAGATGCCCTAACACACACATTTTGTAGCTGCAAAATTTCATGTCTTTTTCAGCTTCCCTAGTGGAAAGGACAGCGATATAGAGGACCAGAGCAATATTTATTTAAAAGAAAACCTCTAATTTTTCTGAACTGAACCAAATTCATACTAAAGCAGATGGTCCTGTAGTTTATAATAAGAGCAATTCATGTTATTTCATGTCATCTCAAAAGGAGTGATAATTCAGCAGCCTCAGTACAACAAATTTAAATTCACTGTTCATACAATTCAGAGTGAAAGCACAGGCTGGGACTTGATGGAGAGCCTTGAGTGGCAGACAAACTGCAATAAAGAATAGGAGGGGGTAGACAGATTGACTAAGTTTGGAGAAAAAGAATTGAGAAGAGATAAGAAACTAGAGAATCTAATGGGGGCAAAGAGACAGGAGTGGCTTTAGGATAGACTGGAGGAGATAGGGTACAAAGGGCTAAGGTCAGGGGGAGAAAAAGGCACAGAAGGCTGTGTGACACAAGAGCATGTTTCCTCCACAACTGGGAATAGAACCTAACTCTCACTGCTCCTCTTCTGTTAGCCAATATTTTGAAGCCCAGTGGCAAAGGGTGTTTCGTCCCCCTCTAGCGCTGTTCAGAGAGGATCACAATGAACTACCGTACTGTTATCAGTTATTCTTTTAAGTCTGTGCTATGGATTTAAAAATCCCAAGCCCAAGAAGAACCCTATAAGCATGAATATAATGCCACAAGATCTTTGTATGTTCAAAAAACACTAGAAACTGCATGTACGAACCTTCATGAAACAAACATTAGAGTTGCACTCAAGAACTAAAAGCTCAGGAAATGCAAAATGTAAGTTTCTCTCTGCAACCTTACTTCAGCCCCTTTGTGCAGACATATTGTGATACAGTCTTTAATTAAATAATCTACATGGCTTTACTGTACCAGGTAAGCCATGCTCCAGCCTCCCCTTCTGCACCTGGGTCCCTTTGCAGCATGCTAGAGCGCACATGCAGGGTCATAGCCAGGGACAAATAGCAGTGGCACAAATATGTGCTGCTGGTATTTGTCCCCTGGTAAATGCACACTCCTCCATGTGCATGCTTGTGGGGAAAGGGGCTAGGAGGCTTCCTTGGCTGACCAGAGAAATCCAGGGCAGACTGCGGACTAAAAGGGGAGCTTATAAAAAGTGGAAACGGGGAGAAATTACCAAAGAGGAGTATACCTCCTCTGCTCGCACGTGTAGGCAGGCAGTTAGACGGGCCAAAGCTACCATGGAGCTGAGGATGGCATTCCAAGTAAAGGATAACAAAAAATTGTTTTTTAGATATATAGGACAGGTTGGACAAATGGGCAGAAAACAACAGAATGCAATTTAACAAGGAGAAATGCGAAGTGCTGCACCTAGGGAGGAAAAATGTCCAGCATACCTACTGCCTAGGAAATGACCTGCTGGGTGGCACGGAAGCAGAAAGGGATCTTGGAGTCCTGGTGGGCTCCAAGATGAACATGAGTCGGCAGTGTGACAAAGCCATCAGAAAAGCTAACGGCACTTTATCGTGCGTCAGCAGATGTGTGACGAACAGATCCAAGGAGGTGATACTTCCCCTCTATCGGGCGCTGGTCAGACCGCAGTTGGAATACTGCGTGCAGTTTTGGGCGCCACACTTCAAGAGGGATGTGGATAACCTGGAGAGGGAATTGGTGAGGTTTTATTCACCAAGGCGCCCCTGGGGGTTACAAGAAATAATGGCCACAAGCTAGCAGAGAGCAGATTTAGACTGGACATTAGGAAGAACTTCTTCACAGTTAGAGTGGCCAAGGTCTAGAATGGGCTCCCAAGGGGAGGTGCTCTCCCCTACCCTGGGGGTCTTCAAGAGGAGGTTAGATAAGCATCTAGCTGGGGTCATCTGAACCCAGCCCTCTTTCCTGCCTATGCAGGGGGTCGGACTCGATGATCTATGGTCCCTTCCGACCCTAGCATCTATGAATCTATGATGCACCCCTCAAGAACTGGACTCTATTCCTGCCTCTGCCATAGAGTTCCTATGTGATACCAAATAAGCTGTTTAAACTAATTTTTCCACAAGCTGCCACTATTTGCATCCTCCTTGCTTTCTGGATACCCAATATGAAACCTTGGGTAGGATCTGTAAACTGATATATAATACTAATACTGAAAAGTCACTGGGTGGCCACCAAAAATTGGAGGGTATTTTTGATTTTAATCCACATTTCAGTTTCCTCATTGAAAAAATGTTGTGAAAAGAAATGTTCATTAATGCATGTGAAGCACTGAGTTATATAGTACCAAGTATGACAGAACATCTGATAAAAAAATACTAGCTCAGAGCAGGATTTAACTAGTGTGTAATCAATAAGGCATTGGCCTACACACTGCACAATGAAGATAAGGCAAAATAGCGAACAGTTCTTAATTAAATGAGTATCATGCATCCCATGCACAGAATAAGGCAGAGGTTCTAGTGGAACAAGTAATTTGCATTTTTTGTAGCTAAAAGCCATATCACAGTTTAAGTGGACAAATGGGCTAGAATAGACGGTTGGCATTGCCTAATTCTAAAACCACTGGGTCCACAGCCTTAGTAATGTATTTTTAATGGAGAGAGAGAGACAGAGAGTGAACTATAAAGCCATTGCCTTTTTGTATTTAGACACTTTCCTTGCCTGCTCAGGAATACAATGGGAATTTGCCCCTTCACTCTACAGTTATTTTCTTAACCAACACAGGTTTTTGTACAATTTAACCTCCCCTTGAAACCATACATAAGAAGCACTATGAAAATTAAATAAAACTATTCTTTAGTTTAAAAAAAAATTTTAAAGTTTAAATTTACTGAAGACAGTGGCTGCGATGTGATGCTTTTACCTTGATTTGCTCTTCTTTGATGCTGGGTGTGTTTTTCAGCAGGTTTAAATAAACTCCCCCAGGTGTTCTTCTTCTGCTGCCATTCTGTATAAAGAGAAAAATAAATTAGTCTCCTTGCCACATTAAAATGGATTAAATATTTGTCATTTAAGAAATCAAAAGTTCTGCCTTATTTATATTTAAGCAAGTCTTTATTTGCAGAAATTTTAATATTTGCACTGTGGTAGTAGCAACTCAGAGTCACTATAATGACCAGGATACTTTGGGCACTTTGAGACTACAAAGGCTGGGTCCCAGTATGTAAGGTACTTAATAAACACATCCCTCATCCAAAGGGGTCTCGTTTGGGCTTGTTTTAGCTATAAAGGCCAGTGACCAAATACAGCACCGCATGTTCAGGATGGTGAAGGTGGTGGCAGCGGGGGGTGTGGAGTTTGCTTTTAAACTCTCTCATAGCAGAAAGAACAAGTTACTGACAGATTAGGTGAGTAAGACTTACTGTGCATACTCCTACCCTTTAGTAAATGGAAGCTAAACTGTAGTAACAGCCCTCAACGAACGGTGGTTATGTGATCATGGACTAGCTTTCACATACCACAATGTTAGAGCATACGTATGAGCAACTGACGCATGGTAAAACCATGTTCCTTTTTAACCTGGAGTAAGTTCTTATGTTAACGACAAATATCGTTAACTAATCAGGTAACCATGTTCCATGATTTATTTTCCCAAAGTGTTCACTTACAACCTAAATGCCATGTCCTAGTGAGTAAGCAGGAGACAGCTTTTGCTTGATAATATAATTAACAGGAATCTAAATGCTGTTGCAACTGTTTGTATTTCTGAAAGCTGAAACATCTAAAACTAAGGAATTACACATTCAGATTCTCCCAATGGTTGTCTTTGGTGTGAACGTACTGAATTGACTCATGGTAATACTACCTAAAATCTCATTTATTAGACCTTGTGATGTCTGATAAATCTCTTTCATTTAAGAACTCTAGAGCTCAAATATTTTCAAAATCTAGTGCTTTATTTATGAAATTATGTGCATTTAGATGCATTAAAACCTTACTGCATTTTTAAAGATAATCCTGAAATCTCCCTCCTTGCACACACAATCTATGCTTCAGTTGAGTTTAATGCTTAATGAAAATGTTAATAGCAGGTAGCCGTGTCATATTAGAGCAGTGGTTCCCAACCTTTTTTTGCCGCGACCCGCTGCTGGGAGCGGAGTGCAGCGGCAGCCCAGGGGCAGGGGAGCTCCCGGCATGTGGTGCGGCTCGTCCTTTGTGTACAGCACCACTGGCACTGCCCCCGTGACCCTCATATGGGTCATGAACTGAAGTTGGGACCCGCTGTATTAGAGAGTAAATGGAGCTAAACTTTAGAAAAATGCAAGTGTTATGGACATTTATTCATACTGCTAACGATAACAAAATGTAACACTTCTCAGTATGCTATTTCAATACCAAAGATCATAACTTTCTGCCAAATAAAAATACAGTATAAACGCAGGCTCTTGTTTTTATATTGGAATTCAAGTTCAATACACAACAGTTTTAAATGGAAACAACTGAAGACACCTATACATTTATCACGTCAGTCCCAGAACCCTAACAAAAAATAGCAATTTGTTAGTTATGGCTTTGACTTCCAGCTGAAGAACTTATATAGCATACACACACATTAATTGGAGGTATGTGCTTTCATCTACTTTTGGCTAGCAAATGCTTTAGTATTTTGCAGTACTATACATTTCTTATTAAGAAAAGTCTAGATAATTAGCTAGAATGTTTATACATACATTTGTTAAGTAACACTGTCCACAGTGGTTGCTTGAAAAATCTAATATTTTATAGAAAGCATGACAGCCCCTAATAAGCACAGAATTTCTTAATGTGTACCTAGCTTCAAATGGCTCAGGGACAGCTGTTCCTGTGGCAGGCAGGTCACAGGTGACAATGCCCCAGTTGTGGAGGTGCTTCAGGCACCCCTGTATCTGTGAGACCATGTCAGCTGTGGTGTCCTAGCCATGAGGTTGCATGTCGTGCCCCTGTGGCTGGGAGCCCTGTCAGCTGAACTGGGGCATGTGCTCCCATGGCTGGGAGCTAGCACGAGTTGGGAGCTCCCAGGCTCAGAGTTGCACATGACGGGCCCCTTTCCCATGATTGGGAGCTCCAGTTACCCGATGGGGTTCTCAGCCACAGGGGCCCCTGGCTAAACATTCAATTAATAACATGATACGAAGCAGATAAACATTATTACACATTTTATGGAATAACTTTGTAGCTTATTCCTCTTTTTATCAAACCATTAACTGAATGAACATGTGACAAGGTGACCATTTAAGGCACGATTACCTGGTTAATCACGCCTTAAGTGTAAGATGTAGATGGAGCCCAAAGGACAGCAAAGTTATATGTATACAACTGTACCTTTATCACAACTGATGAAAAAGAGGGAAGAATTATGAATACTGTGGAGTACGCCCAAGCCATCCAGCTCTTTAGACTTTTGGTAGTATATTGCTTATGTATAGAGATCTACCGAATTCACAATTTCTGTAGAAATGCTGAATTCAGCCAGTCTCCACAAAAAAGCCTGTGCCCCATGAAAAAGGTCAGGGACCACAGAAAGGCATGAAACTGGCAAGTTAGGGTGGGTGGGGAAGGCAAAAGAGCTGCAAAAACAGAAAAGGGCAGGAAGCCCTGGCACCCTGAAG
>NW_005841966.1:2247321-2257425 GCF_000455745.1 Alligator sinensis | reverse complement strand
GAAGAGAGAGCAAATCAGAGGCTGAGCCCCTGCTGTAGGCTCAATCCGGGAGCCAGCCACAGAAGCCAGGAGGGTTTTGGTGCTAGCTCTTAAAAGTGCCCACAGGCATGTTCTTGCAGCATGCATGCTTCGCTCTTGTCCAAGGAAGAGCAGAGATGAACGTGAAGTCTTGTCAAGAATGCCAAACATATTTCAGCAGTGGACCAGGCAAAATGGTATCCTGCAGGGACCTACCATGCAGATGGAGCCAGACTCTTCCGTACCACCTGTAATCGAACTCTGGATGGGTCCATGAAAGCTAGCATTGCTTGTCACTTGGAGTTCGAGGTACACATGAAGAGGAAGGCTGCTTCAGAGGCTGAAGGTCAGAGCAAGAAGCAAGTGACTATGTCTGGTGGCTAGAAACCTTTAAATACCATTTTGCTTTTGGGAATTGGCTTGTCGGTAAAATAGATATGTATTAGAACAATTGTTCAGGGGAATGGCAAGGGTTAACTGGTTTAAAAAAGCCTGTTTGTGACAGTTTCCTTCAAGGCCCACTGTGTCTGAAGCCACAGACACAGGCTGGGAAATTGAAGACATGTACCCCACTGTTCCATAACATGAACAGTGTACCCAAACAGAGATAAGTGACTCTGTAGCACTGGAGCCAGGTCACAGTGCCCAACTGCAGAGCCCTTGGGATTTCCATCTCATCTCCAAATTAGGAGACTGGTAAAAGCCTAAATTAAGATGTGTGTGCATGTGATGGGTTTGTCAAACAAAGGAATATGCTGACAGACCAGAACATGTACAGTATGAGGACTACGGGGAGACCAATCAATGATGCCTGGGAATGAAGAGTCATCAGAGGAGAAAGAATACAAAAGGAGGGATTTCATAGCAACAAAGGGTCCCCAAGAGGAGAACCAAGGCCACCATGGACAAAGGGCACACCACCAGCCCATCTTAACCACTCTGCTGGTGGGGGGGCTTAGCTTTTGACCTCCAGGCTGCTGGCATCTGACATTCAAGAGAGAACCTCAGAGTGAAGCTTATGTATTGGCCAGACATACCTTCCCTGTAGCCCTACAACTGGAAGATACAGAATCTGCTTGCCTTACCTGAATTATTCTCATCTGTTATCACTGTGTATCAATAACATTCACTTATTATCAAATGGAGAAGCTGAGGTCAGTCTGAGGGTTTGGGTCCACCCGGAACAAGGTATCTGGGTCATAAATCCAGTGCCAACAGTGACCTCCCTGTTTAAAAGGACCATAGAAAGCAGCTTGGCAAGGCAAGGGGTGGCATTTTCCTTTGTGGAGGCCTCTCCAATAGCAAACATGCCACTGGAGAAACTCGATCACCTGAAGTTAAGGGGCAAACAAACAACACGTGCCAAATGCTGGCAGTTTTCCATGTGCCAACAAACTTTGCCAGGACTATCTCTCTGCAGCGACTGCTTCACATGTACAATCCATGAAGGCTACCTTCACAGAGTATCATTCCTTTTCCATTATGGCTGGTGAAGCCACAGACCCTGAGGACAACTAAATGCTGCATGTTTTATACCAGAGAGTTGAACTGCCCAGGACCTGCCTGTGTTTCAAACTGAACTGGTCCACCTCACATCTGTCAATTTTTCTACCATGTCCCAAGCAATTGTGAAGGTAGTTGTCAGCTATGGTGTAGACTTTAACAAGATCTCAGCATTCCTGTCTGACAGTGCCATGTACATGGCTTTGTCCGATGTGCTCCAAGGAATGCTTCCCGACACTCCTTATGTCACCTGCCATGTGCACATTCTGTCCCCAGTAAGTAACATTTGGCATATGCAGTTCCCCAAGGTGGATAGTCCGGTGTCCTCTTTGAAGAAAGCCTTCAAGCACTGTCCAGGTCAAAAGGTCCAGTACGGGGAGTATGTCGACTGTCAAAGTGGGGACTCGCATGGCACTATACTCTTGCCACCAGAGCCTGTGCTCACATGGTGGAATTCCTGGTTCAATGCGGTCTGTTACTACCAGCAGTTTGCAAGCAAGGAGCTGGAAATCACACCTGGCACACACTGTATGCTCAAGCTTCATGATCACCTAGGGCGTGGTGACATTCAAAATCAAGTGATGTTTGTGGCAGACAACGACACCTTCACGGAGCTCCTGACCTGGTTTGAAGGCCAGCAGGCTATGAACCACCATGCACACAAGGTGATGGATTTGATAAGCTGGACTGAAGACAATGCATTGCAAGAACTGTCACGCTGCCCTTGTGAAAACCAGCACACAAGGGACCTGTTCCAGGCAATAGCAGCGAAGCTGAACCATTACTACAGGTATGACACATCAGTGACACTGCAGTTCAGACACCTGGCTGCCCCCTTCTTTAGTGCTGTTTGCATTTTGGACCCCAACCAGGTATCTTTGCTGAGTTTTGACCCTCAGCTTCTGAAAGCAATTCCTGGATGGGGGAAGAGTATGGCAACGAACATGCTGCTTATGTGAACTTCAAGGAGTACCAGATGCCTGTGTCCAAGCCTGTGTTCTGGGACTTTGCGACCGGTTTCCACACCTTTACGTCCTGGCAAGATGTAGCAACACCATTCCAAAGAATGTGGCGGATGCTGAGCATGCCATCTCAGTGTATGGACAAGTGTTCACCCCACTGAGACACAGAACGTCTCCAAGCCATTGTGGCTTGGTGCAGCATGTTTGCAGTTAATACATAGCATGAACAGCCTGGTTTAAGGTTAGCATTCAGTTTCAGTAAACTCCCAGGGTCTCCATGGAGACTGCCAGGAGCTGTGCAGGCAAGGGCTGCTGGGAAATGGAGCCTGGCCAGAGGCCGGATCCACCATTTTGCTCACATCCATGACTCAGATGGTATTATTTAATAAAGTATATATAGTTGGTATTACTTGTAATTCATCGTGTCTATAGCTTTATTTTAATAAGATATTTCATTTTAGACCTTAGATGTTTAGACTGCTTAATAATATGTCAATCCCCTGATTAAGCCTGCAAAAGCTATTAAATGACACATTATTAAGTAGTCTAGAATGCGGTTAGTGGCTTCTGTGGGCTTGAACAGGGGATTAAGTCTGCAGAAGCCATTAACTGATGTGTTAGCAAGTTCCAGTTTGGGACCACTGGTCAATCTCTGGGGAGGAGTGGGACTTCTGGGGCCCCTTGGACAGTGGTACAGGGGTGGTGTTCCCGGGGAGGCTGCCAGGTTTGGACTACGAAAATGGAGCTGGGCACCACGTTCGGACTGCAAAATCGACGGGCAGCTGCCCCAAACTTGGTAGGTTCCTACTTACATATATAGGCCAGCAGTATCAAACATCCACACTATCTATTTGTGTGACCTGTATGCAAAAAGTAAGCTGTCATTATAATAGGAATAGATTATAATAGGAATATAATAGGTTTCTGTTCCCTGTGTTAAGGCAACATCCCCAAGAAGTAATCAACACAAAGATGTCTTTAAAAGACAGCAGAGAGCCTAATACAGTAGTTGAGAAATGCAGACACTACTGCCTCAATTTGTTTTGTTACACTGTTTGCTCTGAAGCTTTATAGCAGCATTAGCTATTTACCCATGTTTTCTCACACACAACATACCTCCCAAAAAAGACATGCACCTTATTTTGGGAAAGGAGAACGAAGATTTTTCCAGTCATGGCTGAATTCAGACTGCAAGGGATCTTGATCTCATGACTGAATCCTGACCAGTGCTGCTTAAGCAAAAGTTTGTGTTAGAACTATTCACAGCCACTGGTGAACTGGCAGCAGCTGCTGTCTACTCAGCTAAAAGCTACTTCCAATTCTACAGCAACTATTAAAGGGTTAACACTGTACCTCTGCCTCCAAAGTGAACCCCACCCCTCCCTTCCTGAGGTTGGTATGGGGAGAAGCATGGCAGCCACTATAAAGTGTTTCCATGCTTCCATTCCAGTCTACAAAAATCAGCTTTCATGCTTAAGACAAGTACCCAGATTTTGGAAGGCTAATTTTTGGGGGCAGTGTAAATGTGGTATAAGTAAAAAAGGTAATTGTGGACTGTCCTCATAGTTCAATGTAAAAGAGAAAGAAACGAAGTTATTCCTAAAGTAACACAGGGACTTTGGAAAACTTCATCTAGTGCTAAAAATCTCAACATTATTTATTACAATAAGACTGAAAAAACCTATTCCTACTTTTATTAATTTTTCTTACCACTACAAATAGTCCACCATTTTGTTCCACTTCTGCTGTTTCCATAAGTAGTTCAATAGCTTTCCTAGTCCCAATGATTTTCACTACTCGGACTATCAGATCTTTCTTGGGTTCTCGAAGCCTTAAAAAACAAACAAACAAACAAACAAACAAATGCAGTCAACAGAAATTCTCACGTGAGTAAATTAGGCATGTTCTTTCAGCTGCACTACTCAAATAAATCTAGACAGTGAAAATGTTTATTCATAATACTTAAGATTCATGTATGCATCACTGCGTGGGACAGAAGCCTGTAAACCAAATGCACATCTATTTTTTCCTTTTAAAGATTTGCCCCATCAACCTACCATTAGCTCAAACTCAAAATACTGTGTTTGACAGACACACCTGGAAATAGTATGCTATGTTTTATTTTTTAAATTGCTTTAAATAAAAACTTGATAAGCATTTACACTTCCTACCCACCAATATGTGGAATGGTCTTTTCAGCAAGGGCCTTTTCAGCACGTGGAGCATCAAATGGTAGTCATTATCCAGAAGAAACTGTCAAACTCATTGTATGCAACTAAGGGCTCTCTCTCTCTCACACACCCCGCCCAAACAAGAAAATTAATTTACAGTCTTCTTAAGTTAGTTGACTGTAACGAAGTGAAACATTTAGAAAAATGGTGAAAATAAGTGTCCGTTCAAATCCTTTCAGTGTCATTTTCTCTATGAGAGTGTAGAGTACTTCAAGGTTTGTTTGTTTTTTAAATAAAAACATTAAAAAAGGAAGACTATCAGAATCAAGCATTCTACTGCAGCGTATGCAACTCAAAACAATGCCATATGCAAACACAAAAAAAAATGAGACTCAAACTGACTAGCCCAGTGTTAGCCAACCTTTCCCAGCTGTGGGCCGGAATGACCCACCTTGGCTCAGAGGCAAGTGGGTGAGTGGGTGCTAGGACCTATCTGCCACTGGCACAGCTCCCTGCAGCGGCATGAGCCAGTGCTTGCTTCTGAAGCCCCACCTCTGTGGGCCAAATACAAAGACTTTGTGGGCTGGATCCTGGCTATGGGCCACAGGCTGGAACCCCTGGATTAGCCTGTTTTTACTGTGCAAACAAATAAATGCAAGTGATAGCCTAAATAATGAAGAGTATATAAAGTTTTAGACAATATAACCATATAGTCTATGTTTCTGTAAATAAGCTATTCTACAGTGGGAATTATATTCTTAACTTTCATTTTAACTATCAAGGTAATAATGATGCAAAGATGCTCTTCTCTAGTAGTTTATAACATGGGACACATGTATATACCTAGGCTTGAGCACATCAGTAGTCCCATTAAGCTCATTGAGAGTACTTGTATACTTAGAGTTAAGATATATTTTAATGATCAAAGTTCTGAAATTGTAAAGATTAACACATGGGCTTAATTTCAGACATAAATATGAGTTCAACAGGATTACTGATGAGCTTGAAGCCAGGCACATGCTTATGTCCCTGCAGAATTAGGGCCCAAATTAAATATCACTTGGAAAGGGATGGGAGGTGCAGGATGAAAGAGGTTTAGAAATAAAAGTCTTATGAAAATACAGTAAGAACAGGTAGCAGCATTAATCTCTATGCATCTTTGAATGCACGTTGTCTGAATCAATTTAGTTTCCTGTTGGCACTAAGCAATGGAAGTTCACACACGGTATATGCTACTATACAAAAAAGATTATACTAAGAGAACATTATTAAAGTTGCCATCTAAGTCAGGAAGTGTCAGATTTAAGGCTGCCTATGCAATCGTATTTTAGCCCCAATGTGCACATGCATTGTGATAGTCTAATTATATAATAACATTATATTTGAAGGAAGAAAAGATTTTTGTGGGAGTTATCTTTTACTGGATCAACTGCATGATCGGGATAAACTTAGAGCTCTTGAATGGAGTGCATTCTTCTTCGCATCATTCAAAAGCTTGTTTTAAGTCCATCCCAACTATGCAGCTGGTCCAATAAAAGATATTACCTACAAAAATTCTTGCCTCTTGCATATTACTCAGACCATCAAAGCTGGACATCACTCCTAAACATTCATTATGTACTGCATGAACTTTGGCTCACACGAGGACAAAGTTTAATTTCTGAACAACTATCAGAAATTTTATCTTCTCTACATTATTTGATAATATGTGACCTTCTTATGCACAATGTTCAGATCTTCAAGGGCTGTTCATCCTCATCAGATAGTAACAATACAATCTTCACCATGTTTTATATAAAACCCATTTGTCATGGGGGCATTATTCTCTATTATACAGATAATGAAACCAAGGCACAGAGAGTTAAGATGAGAAATATCTGCATTGTTGGCACCTAATTTGAAATATTCAGGATGGTCTCCACTGATTTCAGTTCCAGCTGTGCGCCTAACACTTAGGCAAGCCAGACTAAGTCAGGCAGCACACAAATGAGAAACGCAAGGAGTAATCACTTGTGACAGGCTTGAATTAACTAACTTGACTAGCATTATATATGAATTCTGTGACAGGGACAAAATCCAATTCCCCCAAATGGCATTCAGCTGCCTTACTCATTTTCTGATCAATAATCTTTTTCCCTTCCTACAATTTCCTACCTTATTCACTATATATCTTCAAATGTATTCAACTTAGGCAACAAATAAAGCAGGGTCCTATAGCTAACAGCCTTCTTTGCTCCAAAATATGATTCTCAACCAGGATGTCATAAGAGCGTTTGAAGGCTGTTGTGGGGTGCCATGCAATATTAGCACTGTTCAGTGTGCAAGTACCGGAATAAGATTCACAAGATCAACCCATATATTCCAACAGGAATCTACAGTGTCAAAATCATTCTGACTTGTCATCCAAGTTCTCTGCAACACAAGATTTATTCTATTATTTTTTTCCAGTAAAAAAAAAAAATGAGTGAAATAAGTTTCAGAAATGGTGCTGCTAAATTCAGAAAAGTTATGGAAGGGTGCCTTTAAGTCTACATAGGTTAAGAACTACTGCTCGAGCCCCGATACACTGCCAAAGCCTAGTCCATTTCACATACTAACTGATCCAGGAGCCCTGTAGAAAACTACTATATGACCATTTTATTAAAGACCATCATAACACATGTTCACAAAGGGTATATATTATGGTTGTACAGCAAGGGTCAACAATGTTTTTGGGCAGAGTGCCAAAAATACCTGCAACCTTAACTATTGTTGAGATGTTGGCGTGCCAGAGGGGAGCCGTGAGGGGCCCAATACTTATGGCAGTGCAGCCCTGGCTCTTTTCCTACATTCTGCCCCAAGGTGCACGTGCCAAGCAAAATGCCTTCTCACGCCACACTGGTACTGTGCTGGGGGTTGCCTACTCTTATTGTACAGGTAATCTTAGTTCTGTCATTTTTTAACTTTCTACTTTGCAACTTTAATAATGGTCTTTTTTAACATAGCTTAATAAAAATACTAAAACTAAGCAATTATACCTAACTGAAGACGCGTTTTCATATGCATCAAGGGGCAACAAACATATTGACACTCATACGGCTCATCAGCAGAGATTAAACATTTAGATTCACCATGCAGACAACTGCCACTGTAGTTAAGGGAACAGCAGATATCAGTAGTAAACTGCCATCTTCTGTGCGTTCCAGGATGAGAGGATAGCACACCCTTTGCCAAAAAGTTTCCCAAATATCTGCTGTAGACGGATGAGACCCAGGCATCCTGAGATTCATTTGAGTCTCCAGAGGAAGAGTGCTTTCTGGTGGGCACAGATTCTTCTATGAATTCTTCCCAGGTTTGAACACTCCTCCCGTCACCTTTAACCTGTCCCATTCCTTTCTCTTCCTAGTCTCCACTGTTTAGGATCATCTCAATCCCAGTCTCTTATCAGAGTTCTCTCCCTTGCAGGCCCCTCATCAGATCTGCCCCTCTGCTGTGGGGCCCCTATGGTTCCTTATGAGAGCTAGCACCCTTCCCTCCCTTAGTTCGATACCCTCCCTTTTCACTGGTTCTCAGTCCCACTACCCTTGACCCACTGTACTTCAACAGTAGGAAGGGAAATTTGTCCTGGAATGTTATTTATTTGAGGGTATGCCTTTTATTATAAAAATCTGCCAAAATTTGGGCTAATTATAAGCCTCTGAAACACTGCAAGTCACATGTGCTATGTAAATGCTCTAAAATTCTCTAGATTCCCCCAAAAGTCTGTCCCTACATGACACACGACAGTGTGGGATCGGGAAGAAATCTCCTTTTAATTGCAGTTGTGTTGCTGTGGGTTATGCCATGTCTCTATACCAGGAAGAAGAGCCAGAAGTATATCTTTCCTGTTCTGGTACTTAACTCCTTGATTGCCTGCCACTGGTCTAGTTCTTTTCAAACAAAAGATCACCTCATTTTAATAGGGTAAATATATGTTTTCCTAGCTTTGTTCTGAATAATTTTGGTTGCAAATTCCAATATATGTTTTCCTAGCTTTGTTCTGAATAATATTGGCTGCAAATTCCCCCCTCCCAGAAAAGAAAAAAAAAAGGCTGATGCTCAGACTGAAAATGTTCCTAAATGGAGAAGTTGAGCAGTTATAAGTAAATGAAAAAAGCCCAGGAAGTGACACATCCTCAGTATGCAGAGCTACAATCCCCACTATAAGGATGCTACATTTGCCTCAAGATCCTGGGTACATGTATAACTCGAGATTTGCTCCTATTATTTAACATGGCCACCTAAAACATTTTACACAAATGCAGCCTTATTATTTACTTCACTAGCTTACATATAAATAAAGGATTGAGGAAATACTATTAAAAAGAACAAAACACAAAAGTCTCACCGATAAGCAATTTCATCTGCCACTTTTTCCTCAGAATCGTCTTCAGTAATCTCATACCTCCCTTTATAATCCATCTCTTGTCTTTCACCCACTCTCTCCTTCACAGGCCGTTTCCGTTTGAGATGACCTTTTCCATTTTCTTCCTCCTTTGCCACCCATTTTTTGTCATCCTGCATGTATTCATCCAACTCTTTGTCTAAAGATTCCACCTCCTCCTGAGCTTGCTTCATAAGCTTTTTTGCCAACAAGTAATTATAAGTCTCGGACTGCCTGCTCTTGTCAATACTACCTTCCATTCCTAAAATCCCAAGTTCAGTGGCTACTGCATCCTGATTTTGTTCCTGAAGCACTGAGCCCCAAATGTTGTTGATCTTTCTACCTCCTACAGCAGTTGTTTGCTTTTGCTGGCTCTGATTAAACTGAAAAGGCTCTTGTTTCACAGGAGGAAGGTTAAAACATTTCTGTCGTTTCCGTTTCCAGAAACTATCATCATCTGAATCTGAAAAACTGTCCTCACTGGAGTCCACACTTTTGATTGTCCTGTAAGGAATAGTTGGTGCACATCCTGAAATGTTGCTCTGGAAAGGTCTAGCTGCATTGTTATCATTCTGTGGCTTCTGAAATACAAAAGTTAATTTTATAAATTAATTCTCATTCATTAAAAAAAGGAAAAAAGGTAAGGGCTGATGTTATTAGTGTGTTGTTATGGAACTGCTGTATTTTTAATGTTTCACATGGAAGTAAATGGCAGCACTTGCCATTAGGGCAGCAGTGGGCAAAATGTGACCTGGGGGCTGGATGCGGCCCACCAGGCCCCTAAAAAATTTAGAAAATTAATATTGATCTGCCGCCAGCTGCCTATCATGTGGCCCTCGATGGCTTGCCAAAACTCAGTAAGCGGCCCTCCGCCCAAAATAATTGCCTGCCCCTGCATTAAGGTCTATAGCTCTTACCAAGAGTTATTAATTTATCCCTTGGTCCCTTCCAACTCTAATTTTCTATCATTCTATGATTCTATAATCTTAATAGCTGTACTCTGCCCACATAAAAAAAAGCAAGCTACGGAGATTGGAAAAGGTAGTCC
>NW_005841966.1:2243748-2247311 GCF_000455745.1 Alligator sinensis | reverse complement strand
GGTGTTAAAATAGAAAGTCCCAAACAGGACAAAAAAGAGAAAGCAAGGGGTTAAAAAGGACTCAAAGGAGTAACAAAAGGTTACACAATAACAGAAGGTGAATCAGAGAAATATGGCTGGAAGGGACCTCCAGGGGTCATCTAATCCAACTCCCTGTTGGAAGCAGGATCATCCCTATCGAAGCCAAAATCTAGGAGAAGGGGTGGGCATCTTTGCTGACAGCCAGGGGAAGGTAGTGGCCTTTTCAACAAGTCAAAAGAAACTAGCATGGAGCAAAGATAGAGAGGGGCTCCCCAACTGAGAAGACAAGCCACAGCCAGCAGGGAAGGACTCTGGATGGAGCTAACTGGGAATTCTCCAACAAAATGAAGAGCTTTACAAAAACAGTGGTTCACTGAGTCTAAAACGTCTCGAATGAGATTAACTTTTGTCAAATCCAAGGCCTAACACCAAGGAAACCCTGCCTGGATTCTTGTCAGTTCTGCTCCCAGCTGGTGACCCTGGAAGATTCATGGGGTGCAACTCCACACTAGTCTGTTAACTAGTCTGCTCCAAAGCTGTAATCCCTGGAGCCCCTGCAGCAAATCAGTGAAATTGAAAGAACATCCATTTCACTGCTGGCGTTAACAGAAAAATTAACAAGAATGACAACTCCAAGAAGTAGCTGTAGAGTCTGGGCAGCTTTAGATTTGCTGGAAATTCTGGACAGTTTGGCTTCAATCTCATCTGAATCAAAATCAAATTTCAAGATTTCCTATGAAGGAGAAACCCCCTTTTGGGCCAGCTCCAAACCCTGAATGTCCCAAATCTCTAAAGTGGTGAGACAGCTGAGGTAGAAAAACCAATACGAGATTTACTATTATCTAGCATCATGCATTTTTTATGTTGTCTTAATAAAGAGCTATATGTTTCTAAAATTCAGTCAAAGTCCATCTTTTTGTCTCACTAAACACATACCCTTGCACACGGAAACTGTTAGGGGTGCACTGATAAAGATCTTTTGGGTCGATACTGATGGCCGATTATTAACGAGCCATATCGGCCAATACCCATCCCATTGCTGATATGCAGCTCGGCAGCTTGGAGAGCAGCATCTGGCTGCTAAGTCTGTTGGGCGGGGAAGGAAAGGGGCAGAGCTAGGAGATGCAGATCGAGGCCCCTGCAATGAGGGAGTGGGGCTGTGGCTGGGGCAGGCACTGCACAGATGGGGTAAAGCGTGGGATGGAGCTGCAAGTGGCTTGTTTGGAGGGGTGGGGGCAGAGAATTCAGTTATGCGCACCCCCAGGGGAGCATGTTCCCCCAGATCTGTGCACAGGGTGAGGGCAGGCTGCTGCTGCGGGTTGGAGCTTGGGGACAGCACCAAGCTCTTCCTGGCAGCAGAGGAGCTGGGCCAGCGCTGTACTTGGGCCAACCAGCAGCGGTGATGCTGGGGTGGGGGTAGAGGGCTACAGGGTGGGCTATGGCCACCTCAGAATTTGTTGTAGCCCCCCACCCAGCGCTACCACTGCCTGCTCTGAGCGCAGCCCCAGCCCAGTCTCCTCAAGCTGGGAAAAAGCCAGTGCCCTTTACAACCCCAAGCAAATTGAGTGAGCCCACCCTTGCCCTGTGTACAGATCCAGGGGGCACATGCCCCCACAGATGCCTTTCTCAGGGTTGTTTGCAACAGCAGGAGCTATCTCCCCATCCCTGCACCTGCCTCCCTTCCCCGCTCCCCAGATGAACTGCTTGCAGCTCTGCCCAGCACCTGCCCCAGCCCCAGCTCCACTCCTTCCCTCACTGCAGGGGCCTTGGTCTGCCCCCCCACCCATACCCCCAACAGACTTACCAGTCCGATACTGCTCTCCAAGCTGCTGGGCTGGCTGCACACATGCACGCGGCATTTAATCGACTACATTATCGGCCACATCAGCCAAAAAAAGCTGATTGCCAATAATGTCAATTTTCCTTTTATCGGTGCTGATACAATATGGACTGATGTACTGGTGCACCTCCAGAAACTATAAACCAGAGGGCACTCACCTAGCTAGTGTTCTGGGTGACATGTACCTAAATTATAGGGTAATGGTGTCAGCAGTGGTCTAGGGGGCCTAACAAGTTGGAATGTGGTTTTCTGTCTCAGAAAAGGGCAGTAAATAAGGGTCTGCATCCTGAGTGAGCAGCCTATCAAACTTACTGAAGAACAGGGCCTGTAAGAAACTCAGAGCACATGGATCCAGTTAATTCTGACCAAACACAGCAGACTAGTGAGTGTCTAGCTGGGGAAATCACTGTTGAAGCCCAGACAATTTACAGAAAAATCATTTTGAAACAAAAAGAGCTATACCCTACTTTCAGGTAGAAACTTTATCCAAAGATTTCAAAGCATTCTACAGAAACCACAAGTCACCCCATGAGGATACCCTGGGGGCTGCCTAATTGTTCCTTCCCATGTATCCAATGGGTAAACTGGAAAATTCAAAAGCAACTCATTTACAATTACACACAGAACCTGTGAAGGCTGATAGTGATAACATCACCCAGAGTCCTGGCTCCCAGTCTTGGACTAACCAAAAGACAATCGCAAAGCAAGCATCCCAGGACCTCCTCTCCATTACTAGTTCTCTGCCAGCATACTTGAGCCACCAAAAAAGAGTGGCTAAAGCACATACACACCTGCATGGCTTTGCACAGCTCCACTATGGCAGCTGTGCTGGCAGGGCATGCATTCGCAGGGCTGGAGCAGCCAACAGAAAGCCTGGATGCACCTACGTGCACCATCTGTTGGCTACAAGGTGGCTGAAGCCTTCTGCTGCTCATGGAGCTGGTGTTACTTGGCTGACAGACGAAGGGCTGTCACCATGCAGGAGCTGGGTACAAGCATGGCCACCCACTCTGTTTTACCAGTCAAGGTCTGCTGGGAAAGAGCAGGCTAGGCTTCACTTGCCATCATTTTCAAAGGTGATGTTCAAGAAAAGAGACCAGGAAACAAAACAAGCTTTGAAAAATTATTTTTCCTCCCTTTGATGAATCCATCCCTCTTGCTAACTCAGCTGGCTTTGCACTGACCTGCCAGCATTACTGGGGGGGAGGGGTTGTTAGGGGGGGCCAGAAGTAGACACCTTAGTATCCCATATTTAACCTCTAATTCAGGAGGATGTTTGGTAGCGCAAGTGGCTCCAGGCACGCTGCCAGGACACCCCCACACATTGAGCACCCACCTCAGCACCATGTTGGGGGGGGGGGGGGGGGGGGATATAGCTCTGAGAGAAAACAAGCATCCCGATCACATGCATGAGGTGGCATAGGCTGTCCCATTACCCTAGCCCAGCTTCTTCTGCCTCCCCCACCTTTCCCAGGGGGGTCTGAGGCCAGAACAGGAACATAAAGTGAATTTAGCAACTCCATCAAAGCCCCTTCAGGGCTTGAAGGCCCAGGAAAGGAGGCGGGGTAAGGCCAGGGGATGGGGAAGGGGCCCCTGAATCCAAGCCTGGGGATCCCGGGACCCCTCACA
Source organism: Alligator sinensis (assembly GCF_000455745.1). Taxonomy (NCBI): domain Eukaryota; kingdom Metazoa; phylum Chordata; order Crocodylia; family Alligatoridae; genus Alligator; species Alligator sinensis. The sequence continues at coordinate 2,243,821 of NW_005841966.1, read as the reverse complement.
CGAGCAGACACCCCAGAGCCAGGGGGCAGCCCCATGGGGGCGTCAAGGGCTCCCCAGCCCGCAGCCCCCCGGG
>NW_005841966.1:2236508-2243675 GCF_000455745.1 Alligator sinensis | reverse complement strand
GTTCTCACCGGCGGCAACGGCACGGGAGGGGCGGCGGCTACCGGCATGTCAGAATCCGAGTCGGAGATCTCGCCGTCCTCCACATCCTGCTCCATACCCCGCGCCTCCAGCGCCATCTTGGCCCGAGCCGGTGCGTGCTGCCGGCGGGGCTGAGGTGGGGGAGGGGCAGGAGCGCAAGCGCCGCGCGTTGCCGAGCGCGGGGCTGAGAAGAGCCAATGGCGCCGCCCCCCGCGGCGGGGGCGGGGCTGCCCCTGGTGACTGCAGGCCCTGGCACGCTTTGCGCGGCCTCGCGTGGCCTACTCGCCCCGGCATGCCTTGCACCGGGCAGCCCAGCGGGGAACTCCTTGCGCAGCGCGAGCTGGCCGCGGGGCATGCCGGGACTTGGAGTCATTGGTCCTGCCCTCTACCGAGGGGACGTGTCAGGGGTCTCAGCAATATTCTGTGCCTATGACGCATTGCAGCCTTCCCCCCCCATCCTCTAGCCATGTCCCTTGACGTCATGTTTGTACGTCACGGCGCGGCTAGTCTGTTTCCGTGCTCGGCCTCACCTCATGATAAGTTACTACGTCAGTGCTTGTGACGGAAAAAGCACCCCTCTCTGCCTACTGATGCGGGGGCGCAGTCTCAGTGGCCCCACAGGCCTTCTTGCCACACGTGTGTTTCCATCTAGCATCCACCTGCAGCTGTCCTACATTCGGCCTTCTCATTGGGCCCTTGCTCCGTGGACTACAGCCCCTCATTCTCTCCATAAACTCATTTTGGTAATAGCGCTTCACAGTCAGGTGGCACCTACCTGGTGAGGCTACATTTGCAATGTGGTCCATCATTTAACCTACAGCACACAGTTAACATAAGATGCCACTCATTGGGCGTGTCTACACATTCATTAATATGCCTTAGATTCTGCACATTTAGTTTAGCACTTCTTTAATAAAGTACTAAATGTGCAATATCTAAAGCTGCTGCGCCGGCAAGCAGTTATTTAGTGATGCTTAGTGCGCATTAGCCTAATAGTGCTGTGCAGTAGGCTATTAGCATGGTGTTTGCTGTGTTATTAGGCCAATGTGCAGTAAGCATCTCCTGCAGACGCGCCCACTGGCCCTAGTTTCCAGAGACAGCTGAGAGAAAAAAACCAGCAAAATGGCTTCTGCAGTGAATGTCCAAATCCTGAAGTCCAAATTTATTGGGCCTGCAAGGAGCTCTACAGTGGAGCTTTTTGCAAAATCAAGGCTTTAGTCTCTAATCAGAGATACATTTCACTGATGACAGTAGAAGTTTGCCTGAAAACTATGAGATTTTTAATTGTAAATATTTTTTTCCCATTCTGGATGCATAAATGTGTATAAAGCACAAAAACTGTAGCCAGCCAGAAACCTGTGACTAACTTGGGTGAGGGCGGGAGTGCCCTCCCATGTAAGGTAGATACATAATTGATTAGATTATTGGACTTAACAAAAAGTTATCAATAGCTCAATGTCTAATTGGGAGGAGGTATCAGGCGGAGTTTCCCAGGGGTTTGTCCTGGGTTAAGTATTGGGTAATATCTTCATTAATGTTTTGGACTAGGGGATCAAGTGCATACTTAGCAAATTTGCAGGCAGCACTAAGTTGAGTGGACTTGCTGACACTGTGGAGGGTAGGACCAGGATCCACAATGACCTGGATAGACTGGAAAAATGGTCAATCAATCAGATGATATTCAACAAGGATAAGGACAAATTCTTGCACCTGGAATGGAATAATTGCTCCACAAATACAGGTTGGGCAATGATTAGCTAGGCTGCAGTACTGCAGAGAAGGCTCTGGGGGTTACAGTTGAGCAGAAACTGAACATGAGCCAACAAGTGCACTCTTGTTACAAAAAAAGCCAACATCGTACTGGATTGTATTAATAAGAGTCTCCTGCGAATTAAGAGAAGTGATTGTTCCTTTCTTTTCAGCACTGGTGAGGCCTCATGTGCATGGGGAACTGGTGCCACCTGTGTCCCCTGCGCCCGATCATGCTGACCAGGAAGCACAAGTGGCACTCCTAGAAGTGCCAGTGGTGCTTCACCTGGCGCCCCCACTTCCCAGCAGTGAGGACACCAGCGCTCCTGCCTGTTCCCCCTGCCTGTCACCTACGCAGGGAGAGCTGCCTGTCACAGGGTGCACCAGCACTCTCAGGGGGTGCATGTGCACCCCCGTGCACCCCCTTTGCGTCATCACTGCTCATGTGGAGTAGTACTGTGCTCAGTTTTGGGTCCCACACCTGAAGCAGGATGTGAACAGATTGGAAAGAGTCCAGTGCAGAGCAACAAAAATGATGAGGAGCCTGGAAAGCAAAATTTAGAAGAAAGGCTGAAATAACTTAAGTTTATTTAGAAAGAGTGGGGACTTGATAACGGTCTTCAAATACCTAAAGGCAATTACAGAGAAGATGGAGATGGACTTTTCTCTGTGGCTGAAGAGGACAGGGCTAGGAGCAATGGCCTAAAGATTCAAGAAGGGAACTTTAGGTTGGAGATTAGGAGGAACTTTCTGACCATCGGGATGGTCAAATGTTTGAATGGGCTGCCTACAAAAATTGTGGAATCTCCATTGTTGGAAATTTTCAAGAGCAGGTTGGACAGACATTTGGCTAGGATGGTTAGTCAGGGCTGATCCTGTTTTGAGCAGGAGGCTGGGTTAGATGACTTCATGAGGTCCCTTCCAGCCTTACTTTCCTATATGTCAGCTCCAGTGGCTGAGTGGTTAGGCCATTTGTCCAGGGAATAGGAGAGATGGATTTTAGGTTACCGCCCCAAAAGGCATTGATGTAGGTCTCTGACTGCTCTAACTACCATACTGCAGATCAGGTGTTATATAGTTCCCTCTTCAACCTTTCTTTTGGAGCTGACTTGCTGTCCTTTGCATTTAATAGGCATTGGATGAATGAACAGAACAAAGCAGAAGTTTCTGCCTCATTGAAGAGCATGAGTCCAGGCTCAAACCTAGGGCCCCCTCAATCCAGAGCATTAGGCATCTCACTGAGCTACATATCCTTCTAGCTTGTCCCCCCATGTTGGCTGCCCAGAAGGGCCAGCTTCAAAAGGAATACTAGAGAGAGACCTGGAAAATACCTAACCCACGGTATGTTATCTACAACACTGAACTGGCAACTCAGAGAAAGAAACAGGTTCAAATCCCCCTGGTCAGGGGGGCTTGGAACCCTGGCCTCTTGCTTCTAGGCAAGTACCCCAACTACTCAGCTGTTGGGGCTGAAACATAAGAGGGCCATGCTTTCTCCCAGACTTATGCTCAGGTACACTTTTACATAGCTATGTACATACATGGCCAGTGTGTAGCCTACTGAGTATGCTCAGCCTATGCATGCATGCTCGCGCACCTACAGTGCAGAGATGGAGCTAAAAGTATCTGGGTACATACCTGGAAAACCGGCATTTAGTCACACAAAAGGAATTTGAATTCTGCCCAAAGTGACTTGCCAAAGGTCACACAGGTGATCCGTAGTGGAGCAATCCAGTCTGTAATGCAAAGAATCCTTGCAGATGCTGTGGCTTTAAGGTCATTGTGAATCAGTCCTTTGAGCACTGGACCTTGTTCTAAAAAGACAAGATCTGTGCAATATTTTCAAAATATTGATAGCACAAACATTAACAATTAATTAGTAAATGTCTCCTTTCAAAATTCTACAGGCTGGATCTGTTACCTACTCTTTAGGTAGCAGTTTCAGAACTTCAGTACTTAATGCTGAAAGACAGCCTGTCTTCCTAGTGACAAAGTTATATACAGGAGTATACATCTCCAGTCTCTTTTTATTGTCCCTTTGACAGGTGTCAGAGTCAGAACTTCTGAACTAGATCTCTCTGAAGTTTCAGTCGGGTTACCTGAGTTCATAATCTGTGAGGCATCTTGTCATTTTCAAACACAGAGAGAAGCTTGGGATCCTTTTCTTTCTGGGTGTTCAGTGTGTCAGTGAATGGTAGGTCATGACAGTTATGGCCACAAAGGTCTCTTAATTAAGTGTATCAAGTATCATTCTAAAGATATGCCCTTACCTGATTCACCCATGGGGCTGCTGAAGTTCCAACTTCATCAGAGACTACATAGCTTGCAGCCAACTGGAACTTGTTTGATCTTAGGTATTCAACTAACCTTTTAGAAAACAGGCTTTCATCAAGAGTTACAGCTAGTTGAAGACTGACTGACTCGAGGGATTCCCAGCTACAGAACCTTTTACCTCTGGGTCACAAGTTCAAATACAACCTAGGTCAGTAGTGACTGAAATTTGTTTTCTGATATGTTTTTGGTGGATTATGTAAAAGGAATTCACAGTTTCATTTCAGTGACAACTGGCACCCTTTTTGGTAGTCTTAGCAGAGACGGCAGTTATTGAATAGCCACAGAGACTAAACTACCTAATCATCTATAAAAATCGTCCCTGCAGTTAAAAAGGTATGTTGTCACATAGGGTGAGGAAGCATGTACTGCTTTTCCCTTGGCTGCGCTTGTCCTATTGGTAGACAGAAAACTTTAACTTTTAATGAAAAAGTTAGGTATCTTTCAGAAGACCTAATTTCATTTTAAAGTAATATTACATCAAGTTATTCCCCCGCTCCCAACTATAAATAGGTCGCTACCTTTTATACACAAGATTCTAAAACCCCAGTAAATATACCTCATATAAAGCAAATACAGACCAGCCCTGCACTCACTGAAATCAATGTTATATTTTGTTCTGGAATTGACTATGTAGCATGTTTGTTTGTCCTAAGGATTTTCATGAAATCACCAGTAGATTACACTTTGAGTTCAGAAGGCTTTTTATAGAACATGCAGTTTTATTAATGTGTAATTTTTTTGTGTTGCTTTCTTGGACCAATATGAACATTTTTTCTGGAATAACACTATCACCTAGTTCATACAGAGCACTTATTAGCAGTTGCCTTATAAAGGATATTGGTATTAAATGCATTGCACAGAAGGGAAAACTGAGGCACAGAGAAGGAAAGTGACAAAGTCATTCAACAGATGAACCTGAAAGTAGAACCCAAGTTTCCTAAATCCCAGTCCAAGGGCACTCACATAGCTAGGAATGAATTTATCCTTTGATGAATTAAACACTGTGCACCCCACTGACTGCCAATCAAAATGGACCATAATAACAAAATATCTCCCTCAACTTTGACAGTTGACTAATATTCTGTTGCAGTTTTATTTCTATCATCAAATCTTTAAATCTTCCTTTTTCTCTCTATGACTACTTTTTAAACATATCCTTACTTCTATCATCTCAAAAGATTCATAGCTACAAAACTACTTAAACAACTTTTTTTTGTATGGCATAATTAATTTAAAAGGACTATTATTAACGGATATTAAAGAAATGGAGATCACATGAACTAAGGCACAGACTTGCTTACTGCTGTTAGATCCTGACCCTTTAAACAGATATACTTAACTTTAAGTGTGTGAGTGCTTTCATTCAGTTTAACATGCTTAATGTGTCAATTTTCTGTGCAAAAATGAGGTTTAATTCCTACCTATGGGGACTTTTTACCATCTTGTACCATCTATACTTTTCCCAGAGCCTGACAAAGGGACTTTGATCCCAAAAGCTTGCAGAAAAGGACAGTTTTCTTGCAATTTCCCAGTTGGTCTAATAAAAGGCATCATTTTGGAACCAAGAGTTCTAGTTTTCTGTATGTCTAATTTTTTCATAATTATTTTGGTCATTCACAACAAGCTGTTTTCCTGAATAAGTTCAGCTGCCACAGTGGCTATAATAAGTAGTCTTTAGTCCTGTAATTTTTAAAGGAGAATTACAGTTTAAAGGGACACGTAAGATTTATAATGACTAAAAACCTAATATGATTAGAGAGAAAAACAGAAGAACAGAGTAGCTAGATCCTGAGCCTGCAAATACTTGTGCATGTGCTTAATTTTAAGCATTGAATAGTCCTGTTGAAGACAGTGGAGGTGAATTTGAGTGCTCATATGCTACAACATCTAGGGCAACGGTTGTGCCCCCACCCAAGACACCACTTGTCATAGCTGTGGAAAAACTTGTAGAGCAAAGATTGGACTCCTCAGACACCTTAAAACTCACCAGTAATCCCCCTCTCCAACAGACATCATCCTTGTATTGAGGGATAGGTGATATATTATTATTATGGTAAATATTATTATGTGAGTATTTGTTGTTGTTGCTAATATGATGATGATGTGAGTATTTGCAGGACAGGCACATTCTAGTACCCCTTTTGTTTGCACAGTCCACAGGGCAACCCCCCCCCGGCGCCAAATATAGGAAAATATAACTGTAAAAACACAAATGTTGGCAGGCAGCTCTTGCAGCAGGTACAGGACTTAACATCATTTTTTAAAAAAGATTTTTTTTGTGTTCCAAGCCAAATCAAGTCCAAATCCATGAGTCAGTCCGGAACCATAAACGGCCCTACAACCAGCAAACAACCTCCACCCCCACCAGGGGCTTCAGATATATCCAAAGTCTTTTGGCAGGCATCCTACGTGCAGGCCTAAGCCTGAAGGCTTGGGGTTCAGTGCCCCCAAGTTTTGCCTGCCCTCAGACATACGGCCTCAGGAGCAAGCTAGGGAGGAGCCTGCCATTTCCATCAAGTGGGCTTTAAGCCCCAACTCCTCGGCAGGTACTCAACCGCACCAGAAGAACAGCTCTCCCCCGGAACGCTTAAGGAAAACTGCCTTCATGGACCCATATACAGGATGTTGCCCCCATTTTATTTTTTTTATATATATTTAATTTCTATCGGAGGCCAAATTAGCCAAAACTAATTCCAAATCCAAGAGTCCAGAACCATAAGTGGCCCTGCTACCAGCAAACATCCTCCATCCCCACCTGGGGCTTCAGATGTTTCCAAAACCTTTGGTGGGCATCCTACTTGCAGGCCCAGTTTGGGGTTGGGATGCCCCCGAGTGTTGGCTGCCCGCAGCCAGACGGCCCGCCGAGTTGCCATCAGATCCGGCAGTAAAAGACAGCCAGCCCCCTGAGAGGTGCTTGCCTCTCGCATCCTCCCTGGGCCGCCAAGGCTACCACTCCCACTCTTCGGGCTACTGAAAAGTGACAGGGACTTCCCAGTCGCGGCTGGTTTCGCTGCCCTAGGCTTTTATTCCCACCCGCACCCGCCAGCTTCCACGGGCAAACACACA
>NW_005841966.1:2232020-2236247 GCF_000455745.1 Alligator sinensis | reverse complement strand
AGGTAGGCGCTGGGGGCCCGGGCACTTCCCCCCCTTTACCCCGCCCTCGGAGCCGCGTGGCGCAGCCGCGGGTCCCCGACAGACTTGAAACAGTGGGTTTTCCTTTAAAGGAGAAACCCGCGGCTTTCCCCTCGCAGGCTGGCAGAGCTCCGGGCTGCTTGGGGCCTCACAGCCACCCCCCGCCCCACACTAGGGTTGCCGGTTCTGACTGAAGCTATTCTGGGAGATTTTCTTCTTCTTAAAGTACCCTATTCAATTCTCCCGGATTGCTTTCAGTAGTCACCAGGAGATGGATGCCGATGCGGGTAGACTCCCCCTCAGTGCAGGAGTGTTGGCAACCCAGCCCCGCACGCTGCGGGGGTTGGGAGTGAGGGGTGGCCATCCATGTTTACAAATGGGTCCTGGTACAAAAAGGGTGGGGACCTGCTGTTTTAGAGCACCTCTTAGTCCGTCCCAGCGCTGGACTTCTTCCAGGTAATAGCCACTGAGGACTGAATGGTTCCAAGTGTGCATGGTGCAGCTTTTGGTGGTGGGCTGGGCTCCTCTGCGCTAGGACATCATCTCCCAGAAGCAGCCCGACTTCAGCCATTCTTTTTTTCCCCCCTTCCCGAGATAGCTTTGTGTCTGTGAGTGCATTGGCGACGCATAGGGGGTGCATGCAGGCGTACGTGCACCCCCTGAGATCGGCCACGCACCCCCTGGAAGTGCCAGCCATGAAACCAGAAGTGCCGGCAGCAGTTGGCTGCTGCACCCCCCACCCCACCGGCCAGCGATCGGCTGCTGGGGACCCTTCCTCCCCCTGTCAGCATTCTGGTTTCCCCCAGACTTGGGAGGCACCAGTCGCCCATGTGTATGCACTGGGGTAAGGGCTTTCGGATACGGCCGTGTTACCATTCCTTGAAAGAGAGAGTTTTTCTGCCACTTGCAAGAAGTACTTGGCACCAATGAAAGCACAAATGGTCCCTCCTCCACCCTTTGCCCCGTGAAGCACATTCCTGATACTGCATGCCTGACTGTAAAACTTTCTCTCTCCAGGTGGTGACAACGTATTGTCCAGCTAACAATGAACCGATAGCTAGAGTCCGCCAGGTAAGCTTTTCTTAATTCTCTCTGGCACTTAAGAGAAACGGTATGCAGTAGCCAAAGACCAGTGTAAACACAGATGCTTTGATGAGAGCCAAGCCAATAGCTGGAAAGAAAGGAGGTTTGCGATACTTATCCAGACCTGACCTTTACCTGATTGAGGCCTATGTCCTTATGAGCTTCTGTCTGCTCCATGTGCCCCCTCGGTGCACTTGTTTTGAACTTTGACCCACGCTCCTATCATCCCTGTCTTGGTTTTTCTGTTGTCCCAGGCAATCAGTGATATGTCCTTAGCAGCCCCCACTATCAAGAGGGGTTTATAGCTTTACTTGATGGGCTTTGGGCCAAGTCACATTATAGCCTTACCAGCTTCTGGCAAATTAGGTAGCAGATGAGTTGGACATGCCACAGTAGCTGCTGGAACGGTCTCACTCTCTTTTTAGTTACTTGATTTCTTCTTGCGCTGAAGATGTGGTCAAATAGGTAGATCCAAACAGAAGGTGGCTATAAGGGGCAGTGAGAGAGAAACTTTTCCAGGGTTTATTTTCATTCCTCCATTCTGAATAGGCTTTGAGCATTTCGGGCTTTGAATCACGGGGCATGTGAAGCTGGGAGGGCAGATGCTCATCTCTATTTTTATCTTTTATTTTACACTAAAATTTGGATTTAACATAAATTGGTAGTGCTGTGGATGTTTACATGATGAGTGTTCCTTATTGGGTCATCTTATGACACCTGAAAGAAAACTTTATTTTAGAAATTTGGGTTGGATAGCAGGTCAGTTTCCCAGACATTTTGGGGTATTAATTTACTTCTTAAATACCTTGCATTTAAGAAATGCTAGAAAATCGCATGCATCACAGTGAGCAAACTAGGTTAAAATGTAATATGTTGCATTTACAGATGATACCTGCTTATGCAGCACTGTCCACAGAAAGTGCAGTTATGCTTGGGTCACACTTGTTGCGTGTGTCTTTGTGCATGTATGTTGCTCTCCTATTTAAATACTTGTTCATTTTAGGCCAGCTTGGAGGACTATGAAGAAACAATCAAGAAAGCTAAAGAGGCATGGAAGGTCTGGGCAGATGTAAGTTGGCAAATGATTGTTTATATTTTAAAATGTCTCTACAGCAGATAAAGGCTCATGGAACCATTAAATTGTCATTTTTGTTAGAGACTTAATCAAGACTGTATGTCCGGTATGGTACATTAAGCCAAAATATTGCACCAAGGCTTTAAGGATTATTCAGCACCCTTTGTAATTCTTGACTGTTATGAAAGGTGTTAATTTCTAGTCTAAAATGTGATTTTTTTTTTTCTTTCTGTCAGCATGCTGGAACATGAAGGCTACACATAGCCTAGGGGTCATTTTTGCTAGATAGAAGGCATGTGAACTTCAGGAAATCTGGCTGAATATGTTCACAAAAGTTGGGGTAATTTGTCTAAGTTTTCATGACAAATTTTTTGCAACATTGATTGCAGGAAGAGAGGATACTAGTGATTTTAAAAAAAATGTTTTAAGAATTACCATCACAACAAAAAATCGCACATGCTCAGTGCTACTGTCATTTTTTCCCCTGCCAGGTAGGTTCCTTCCCCTCAGTGCAACAGCTTCTACAATGCAGTTATGCTGTGCACTGTTAACATGTCTGGGTCATGGAAAATTTGGAGACAGGCTTGTATTGCATTTGAATGAAAAACCTAGTATATGGGTCTCCCTCTTTCTTCTTGGGCAGGTCTATACCAGTTCTATCTTGCTGCTTATTTCAAGTAGCAACTTTGTTACTTACAAACCTCTATGATGTTTCAGTTTTGTATTGGAAAATCATATACCCTTACAATATTTATTCTTACCAAGTTACCTTTCTGATTGTTTCACACAAACTCTGCCTGTCTGGCCAACTACTATTGTCTTACATGATTGGATGTTACCCTTATAGATGACAGGTTTCTATATTGAAAGCTAGATCTTGCAAGATACTAAGCATTTTGGCCCTCAGCCAGCGAAAACACTTTGCCCTGAGAGAACATGGATGAAAAAGTTGGCGTTTGCTTTTTTTAATCGGAGTGTTTTCATAAGAGATGTTTGTCCTGTCCTGAATTGTTTGTAGGAACTATAAAATGGTGAGTGGATTTTTGTTCTGAAAGTGCTTTAAGCTCACATCCCCAGGCACCAATAAATCAAAGTACCAGTTGGTCTGATTTTAAGCCTGGTTCCATTTCATTTTGTGTGTGAGAACTAACTGCTCTTAATGACTGCTAACATGCATTTCCGTTAAAATGTGAATGGTAATGACTTGTTGTGTAACCCTATGCATCTCTGTTCTTCCTTCCCTTTTCCTCTTCCTGATGTCCTTTATGCTGCAAGCAGTTACGTACATACACAGTTGTCTAGTGTTGTCAGTTTCTGTGATTTGTATCACAAATGTATTGATATTTGGGATATGGGTTTTTTTCCCCCAGAAGCTTCATCTATGGGAGTAAAGTGATTATGTGAGAATCTCAGCTTTTGTGAAAAAAACAACTGTAGTCTTCATGGACAGGAGGGAAGAACATAATGTGAAACATGAACCCCAAAGGCTTATAAACCAGAAAGCTAATAAAAAGAACTACTATTTTAAAAAGCATTTCAAAACAGAAGATTTTTTTTCATCTCAAGGTTTCGAAGCCATGATTTTTGAATAGGTGGGGATGAGACTGCTGTATTCTCAGCAGCAGTTGATGGGAATCAAGATTTGCCCAGGCTTAAGTGTTTGTGATTTTTCAGGAACCTGTTCATATTTCATGTGAACTACTTTTCATACTTGTTTAGTTTTAGAGAATAACAAATAGCTGGTGGTAGGATAAGAATATTGAGCTGTTCTGCCAATACAATAAGTAGCAGGCTGAATGTGTATGTATGTGGAAGGCACAGTGCTTTAATTTCAAACCATTTCTTTTTTTATGAATATATGTTTTTGCCTAGATTCCTGCACCTAAACGTGGAGAAATAGTGAGACAGATTGGTGATGCCTTGAGACAAAAAATCAAAGTTCTAGGAAGCTTGGTAAGTTGTCCTGAAAAACGACTAAATGCTTGAAAAAACCTACTTGTTTTATTACACTTTAATGTACCCCTGTGTAATATTCGTCACAAATTTCTAAA
>NW_005841966.1:2229371-2231989 GCF_000455745.1 Alligator sinensis | reverse complement strand
CAGGAAGTAATGTTAAAAATAAAATTAAAGCTCTATTTTGACAACCTATTTTAAAGAGGATGCAACTTTTGATCTAAAGGTTTGAACTGATTCTATCAAGATTCACAGTCTTTCTTCCATCTTCTCTCCATTGCCCCTCCTGTGCTACTTCACAAATTTGTGTTTCTTATAATGTGTTTGATTAACTTGCAGAACATTTTCTTCAATAAGTAAGATTATTTAAAATTAGAGTGTCAAAATACATTTCTAAACTAATAAATCTAGTATGGGTTTTTTGGAAATACTGAGTATTGGTCTAACTCACTCAGTTCCCATTGAAATTGGGATCAAAATACCTTAGAACTTTAATCAGAGCAGAGTTAGGTCAGCACTTAGTGCCATTTAAAATCCCACCTTTAAAAGGGATACCTTCACAACCTGTCTTTTAAAACTTAAATTCATGTGGAAAGCAGCAGCCCATATACCCACCTTCAGAATGAGCTGGGTTAATTTAGCCTACTGTTGCCAAAAGGTAGGCAAAACCCTTGCCCTAAATTGTGTGGAATGTGACTTCTGACTTGATCTTTCTTTAAAACTGTCCAAATAACCAAGTAACGGATGAATTACTTATGAGGCACAACAAAGATATGTGAACAATCTTAAAAACACTATCCCATTAATGTTTTCAGGTCTCTTTAGAGATGGGAAAGATTTTTGTCGAGGGTGTTGGCGAAGTTCAGGAGTATATTGACATCTGTGACTATGCTGTTGGCTTGTCCCGAATGATTGGTGGACCTGTTTTGCCTTCAGAAAGTAAGCATGTGCGCTAATCTTTGTATCAATGATGTTATGAATATTATGGTTATGTACTCTGGAAAAATATCTGCACTGAAATATATGTGGATCCATATTACTCATGTACTCCCATCTACTTGAATAAGTTATTAAAATGCTACAATGAACATCCATCCTTGTCTTTAAATGCAAAACCGTATACATGGGGCAACAGCACTGAATTTCCCTTAATTAACAAAGTCGCTAGATACAGTGTGAGAAGAGGAAAGCAAAAATCTAGCTAGCTTTCGTTGAGAGAGACCTGTTAAATTTCTTGCCAATTGGTGACTAAAATAACATTTGCAACTGCCATATCCTTAATGTTTCCCCATCATCCAATTGACTTGATTATGCTTTGCATCTTATTTACAAGTGTGGTGCAGACTACAGTTGGAAGTACTGGAAATTAGACTAGGCTTCAGCTATTAATATTTTGCTGAAAAATAAGGTGATTCTTTTTAATACCTAGCTTGTACAATACAGAAACAAGTTTCACTGTATTTTTCAGTGAACAGTCTTGCTAGAATGAGGAAGTAGTCTGTGCTAAGATATTGTCATCCTCAGAACATCTTTCATACAGTTTTGCATTTCTGGCATCTCTGTTTTTGTTCCTAGGCAGGCTGTTTTCATTTCCTTTCTTTTTTTTGTTGCTCTCCTAACAGTTATTAGAAAAATACAGCAGAGCTTAGAAAATGTGTTATTCAGCAGAGCTTATACCTTCTTTTTGTTCTAATAAGTATGCAGTAGTTCTACATTTAGGTTATCTACATTATTATAGAACAATAACTTATGTTTTGAAAATGTATGTTTTGAATAAAAAAATAAATGGTCTACATACAGTACTGAGGGAAAAAACTGAGGACTGCCTATCTCAACACACACAAGCTAAGATTTGCATACAAGCTATTTTGCATACATTAATCTTGGATAAATACGTGGGTATTTAAGGTTAATAAGCTGAGCTGTCAACAGCTTTAGACTGCCTCTCAGATCCTCCTGGTTTGTTGTAATTCATGTTCTTTCCTCTATGATCTATTGAACTAAAAAGACATGCTCTTCCATGCAAGGACCCTCACACGCAGATTGCTATTACCTGTTCTTGTTTTTAGGACCTGGCCATGCCCTCATAGAACATTGGAATCCTGTGGGGTTGGTAGGAATCATCACTGCATTTAACTTCCCTGTAGCAGTGTATGGCTGGAACAATGCAATTGCAATGATCTGTGGGAATGCTTGCCTCTGGTAAGATGTTCTGATTTTAATTTGCTCCAAATACTTAAACCAAAGTGGTTATAGTGGTAGCTCTTGTTCAGAAGGTTACCTTGTTTCCTTGGCACATTGTTTAAGCCAGGGGTTTCCAAAGTTCTTATGCTGTGGCCACAGCCCGGCAAATTGCGGCCCAGCAGTCACAGCTGACCGTGGCCAGAACTTCTGGCTGGAAGATGGGTAAGGATACCCCCAACCTGCAGGGTGGGGCAAACCCTGCACTGCTGCGGGCCCTGCAGAAGGAGCCATGGCCTCTTTGCCTGGCTCTGGGGGGGCCACGGTTTGCCGGTCCATGGCCACTTCTGGTCCGGCAGCAGGCTGCGGCCCAAGGATTGAGAACTCCCTGGTTTAAACGTCATTTATTTGTAAATGCCAGATGGACACAAATAACTGCAAACACTTAACTTCTGATATTTCAAAGTTCACTTCAAATCTGTCTTTAAGGGTCCACCTTTCTCTCTTTAAATTTGTATGTGTGTGGCAGGGCACTGTGTGTGCCTGCCACTTTAAGGGCCTGGAGTTGGCAGCCACCAAGTGCC
>NW_005841966.1:2201024-2229052 GCF_000455745.1 Alligator sinensis | reverse complement strand
CCAAGAGCCGGGGGCCTGGGGTCCCGACTGGTCTGGAGGTGGGCCAGGGCTAGTAGCCGAAGGTCCTGGGGGGACCACACCCGAGAGGAGAAAATGGTTTCGGGGGGCTAGGTAGCCTGGATGAAGGCGGAGAGGCTGCCTGATCGGAGGGATCATGGAGGGGTCCTGTTTGGATGATTCTGGGGCCCAGCGTGGGGGCTGGTGAGGATATGAACATCAAGATGCCATCTGCGAGGCTTGGTCTGCGGTAATGGGGAGGATAGGAGCCGCAGAGAGCGTCCCCTGGCATCGGGGCACTAAAATGGGCAGCCTCCCGCTTAATTGACATCAATCAGTGAATCAATTAACATCAAGGCATGGCAGGCGAGAAGGCGGGAGGTTGCCCCAAAAAACAGGTGGGCGGGCCATGGAGATCAGCCCCGAGGAGGCCCCCTGTCACAATGTGTATAGCATTCAGTAGATTATATCAAGGAATCTAGTTATGGATGTGCAGTATCATATTACAAATAATAGAGAAGAGATATTTTCAAAATTGGGTACTAAAAGGTAGGGACTTAAGCCATTTTCTTGCTTTGGGGTTCTGGGCACCTGTTGTTCAAACTGACGTTAATAGAAAGTTCTGGCTGCACAGCACCCATGAAAATGGAGCCACTCATCTTCACATTTATTGTTCTGTACCTCAAATTTTGGTTTACACTATACCACAGAAGTTGTATATCTTAAATATTTTGGTCTTTTGGGAATTAAAATGACTTTTTTTTTTCCTTTTAAGGAAAGGTGCTCCTACAACGTCTCTCATTAGCGTAGCTGTTACAAAGTAAGTATCCAGAAATGTTATACATCACAATTGGTCTTTCATTTTATCTGTTTGCATTCTTGGAGTTCTGTGGCTAGGACGAGAGTGGCTTTCTCTCCACCTTTTACCATGTGGGAAGTAATGATGTACATTGCCTAAACTTCTTCTTGTTGTTTTTTCTTCTGATGAAAGCATTCAGCTTTTGAGCAGCAGCAGATTGGCTTTCCTGGGAAGGGGAAAGTGATGTTGTTAGCATTTGAATTTATTCTAAATGTAACTTACTTTACACAGTGTTGGAGTGTTGTTGTAGCAGTGATGTTCCAGGAAATATGAGGGGCAAGGGTTTTTTTGGTGGTATCTTGTTTTTTAGACTAACTTCATAGTTGGGAGAGATGTTGGACAAGCTTTCAGGAATAGTTTGCCCTTCCTGAAAGGACCTGCCAGACCTGAGGAAGGGCAATCTGTATCTGAAAGCTTATCTAACATCTCTCACAGATATGCAGATGGTCCAATAGAAGATACTACCAAGAAATCCTCCCTTTAGTTCTCTTAATTAGAATGGTATTGCAAAGCAAACTCTCCAAATGACTGCAAGCGCTCTCTCCTGAAAATGCCTCTACACAAAACCTTGTATACTCCAAAACCAACAGCAGCAGTGCAGCATGTTTCCTATGATTTAAAACTTGCTCACATACAAAGAGTAAGAACCGTGAAGACCCTTTCTAACAGACTCACTGGGTGATGCCAGCCATAGTACTAGCAATGCTTTGTTGGACAGGGCTGTCCAGCTTCTCAGTGGCTGGGGGCCACAACCAACACAGGCCTCATGGCAGGTGAAGGGGCCCACACACTACCTGGGCTGCAATACTGCAGCCAAGGCCCTCCACCCCCTTCCTTCAGCAGCTTCCCACTGCACAACGCATACAGCCCACCCCATTGCTACATGGCATACGTGGGTAACTGCCCTTCCACTGTTCCACCATGTATGCAGGCAGCACTCCCCACCTCCCCACTGTATACATGAATCACCCCCTTCCCTGCTGCACTGCAAGTGCAGCCTTTCACTGCCCCCAGCTGCTTTACCGTATATGTGTCTGTCACTCCACCATGCACACTCTCCAGCTGTGGGCTTCCATGTGCTACACTGCCACTTTGGGCAAGTCCAGGAAGCAGAAGCTGTAAGGAAATCCCAGAGACCCTGGCCACCGTTGCTGCAGCCAGAGTTATAGGGGGAGCAGGGGCCAGAGTGGATTGTTTGCTATCTACTTATCATGGTGTATTTAATTAAATGGGAAATACCCTAGCATAGCTTTTCATCCCTGAGAGTTTGGCACCTTTATACTATTTCTGAGAATAAATGAATGCTGAGAGTAAATGAATGCAACCTTCAAGGGAAGTGTTGTGAATGACACTATGATCAAGATTTTGTGTACCTCTGTGACTTGTCTCTGTGCTAGTTGCTTCCTGCAGTGTATTCTAATCATGTGGATCATGTTAATAGTATGATAAAAAAGCTATACTACCAAGGTCTGTAAGAGAAGAGAATGCCCATAGTGCATCTGATGCAGATTACTAATGTTTGTAGACTTTGTTTTAATATTTCTATCTTGTAGCAAAAAGGCATTTTAACTGTTGACTTGTCACATACTTCTGAGTTTTCTCAAATTCCTGCCTCTCAGAAATGTCTCTTTGATTCCAGGATAGTTGCCAAAGTTTTGGAGGATAACAAAGTGCCTGGAGCAATCTGCTCCTTGGTATGTGGTGGAGCAGATATTGGGTAGGCAGAACTTCTTGTATTTTATAAGGAATGGGATAGAAGAAGGGATAGCCTATGGGGATAGCAAAAGTATTTTCAAATTGGCCTATCTACAGGGCTTCCAGTACCACTTAAGAATAGATTTCTGTTATGAATATAGCTGACTTGTGTTAAAAATAATCATAACATCTAGTGATATTGTATTTGCATTCCAGTGTTCTTAAATATGTAACAAACTGACTTGAACTTCCCATGTTCACTATATGGGATGTATTGCCCATTTTCATTCCTAAACTATGTAAACTTGAACAGTCATAAAAGAACACAAACCAGGTACAGTCCCTGCTCTTTATTCTTCAACCTGGTCAGATCCCACCCTCAATCCCTTGCCTGCTGCTCCTCCCCCCCCATTCCAGCCAACCCTCTGAGCACATCAGTGGTGGTATGTTTTTCCATATAGGTACATGTACACCCATACAGGACCTACTTGTGTGTCCCTAAATGGATTGTACCATTTCCAAATGTAGTAATCCAAGATATTATTCATGACTTGGATTACTGTATTTGGAAATGGTAGGTATTACACTGGTTGTAAAAAGGACTTGGATGACCATGTCTTTTTAATTAGGGTTAGGCCTCAAAGTTAATTCAGATGTTGCCTTACTAGCATCTGATGTGGAAATATATTCTGGCACTGATGTTTCCTTAACCTGGGTTCCATTTGGTCATTGACTTAATCTTTTAAAATGTGTACCTCTACATAATAACCTCTTGTATAAATGTAGCATTTGGTTGTGATGGAGGAGCAATGAGTTACTCATGTCAGCAGGCTCCAACTGTTTGTTCTTCTGTTGACCACAGTTGTGTATTCTGTTGTGTAGCACAGCAATGGCAAAAGATGAAAGAGTGGATCTGCTGTCTTTCACTGGCAGCACTAAGGTGGGCAAGCAGGTTGCACTTACGGTTCAAGAGAGATTTGGTAAGTGTAAAAATAAGGGGCTAGCTTTTCCTCTTAATTTTTGTCGTTCTGTTTGATTTGTGTGGGAAAGGGTCAAGCTGTGGTTTCAAAGTCTCCTTATCTGCCTTTTCTTGTTGGAAATGCAGCAACAAAGCTATGAATCAAGCTACAGAGTCTGTTCTTACAAATTTAATCTAGTCCAGGTGCTTCTTAGGGTCCCCAGAAATGTTGCATTTGCTGTCCTTGTGGGGCTAACAGCAAAAATTTTCAAAGCCTTTTTGAGCAGAACTATTCCTTGTTGAGCATGATGACACTAGTCTGGACAGCACTGGTATCTCTGTGAAATAATCTCTTGGACATCCATTCCTCCTCACCCAGATGTAGCTATCCTATTTGTCATGTTTTACAAAGAAATCAAAGATGGGCATTATCTTTAGGACGCTGTTTGACCTCTTTGCTGCAGAATTGGAACTCATCTATTTAGTTATGGCTCTATCTACGTACAGTTAGTTGCATCTAGGTGTTTCTCGGTGGAAACCTGCAAATCTCAGAGGTCTGAGTTACTATCTCTGAGTGTTTTGCGTCGCATTATCTCAGCCTTTGTGTTTTGAACTATGTTAAGGGATCACCTAAGGATGGAGGGTCACCCCTTCTCTCCAACTTTGGGTGGGGGGAGAGGGGACCCTTTCTAGGTGAATAAATCAGTCAAATTAACTGTTATATTTTTTCTTACTTATTCCCTTTGATTTCATCAGCACCTCTCTCATCTTCCAAGTCTGACCCATTTCACTCATTTTAGGCTACTTTATTCTGTTTGTGTTTTTTCTCTTAAGTTCTATATCACCCTATTTTACTTCTCCTAGTTTTCTTTACTTTCTCTTGGTTCCAGCAGCATTTCATGGTCTCCCTGCACCTGTTTTTATCTATCTTCCTCATCTAAAATGTATTAATGACAATTGATGTTTAATACCACTTCTTCCTTTTAAAAGGATCATTAGTTGGATACTTATTATAAAGAGAATTGTTATATATCTGCAGACAGAAATAACGATAATGCCTTGATACTATCTCAGATCACCTACTTGCTGTGGGTCAGATGCAAATATCCTTGAGTAGTACCCCTAAAATAAATGGGACCATTCACAGTTAGCTTGAGTTACTTAGCTTGAATAAGAATATCTTAGTTCAAGCACAACGGGCTCCTGAACTCCTATAACTGTTCTCTTATTTTAACAGGCCGGAGTCTTCTAGAGCTTGGTGGAAACAACGCCATTGTTGGTAATATACAATATAATAATCTCTTTCAAGATGAGTTACACTCTCAGGCCCATGGAGTTAGGCATTTGTGCACTTTTGACTTTAATCCTCCACATTGTTGGAGTATACTTGAACCTTAATTCTCCATGCTGTTAGAGTTCCATTCTGGGAGGAGACGGGGACAGAGGCTTCTGACAGATACTTATTTAAAGTAGTGATTTTCAACCAGGATGCCTTGAGATCCTTTCAAAGGATGCTGTGGGTGCCACTCAGTATTAGCTCTGTTAGGTGTCTAACCATGATTAACAAGCTAAACCCAGAGATTTCATATTCATAGTGTTAGACCACACCAGAGCAAAATGTTTTTTCTGAGTTCTTTGCAACAGAAGAATTGCTGTGTTTATTTTTCTGTAGTCAAAAAGAATGGAAACTAAGAGCTTGATGAAGGGTGTTTGTGCCTGAAAGCTTGTAATTCTAAGAATTTTTTTTTTGCAAAAATCTTGTTGGTCTAATAAAAGATATCACCCCTGCTATGAGCCCTGAAAACTAAGAGCTGGCATTTTCCAAGGGGCACTTCAAGTCTGTTGTGGGATGCTTCATGTCTGAAAAGGTTGAGAACCACTGATTGAAAAGCATGATGGGATCTGATCTCTGATTCCAACAATTGTGCCACCTGCCATGCCACAGGTGCTGACAGGATGTGCAATTTTGATATTTAATATCAGATCCCAAATGCACCCTATTTGTCAGTGCAGGAGGAGCCTGGAATCATGATCCTAGGCTCCCTCTGTACCAGCAAGTTGAAAGCCAGGTGCCTGATGCTTAGGTGATTGTTGGCTGGCTTCAGGAACACCAGGGCTTGAACTGGCCCTGGAGCAGTCCCGGGAGCGAGTCAACAGTCAGCTGATTGTTGGCTGGTGCGGTCTGTACTGGGACCAGTTTGAGCCTCAGTGCTGTCCTGAATCTGGCTGACAATTGGCTGAGTGTAGGCCAGTTGGAGGCCCTGGTACGGTTCTAACTCTGCTGCACCAAGGGTACGATGGAAACCAGATACAAAAATAGTACACTTTTTTTTTTTTTTTGGTGTAATATTTTTGTGTCTGGTTTTCCTTTTTAGTGGTGCCATTAATTCCCTGAATCTGTGGTCAGATTACTATGTAAGGCATGATTAACATGCTAATTGCATTTTACTTGTGTTGTCTGCCAGCGGCCAGATTTAGGGAATTAATTGCAGTTTCCTGATCTAAAGTCAAATTATGTTGCTTATCAAGTTTTATATAAAGAGGCCTCAGTAGGCCAGAAAACCAGACCTTTATGTGTTAATTCCAAATACATGAAGGAAACTAGTTTTTCCAAGTTGTCTTAATATACCTCAGCATACTATACATTCATTTCTTTCCTAATGCTGTCTTATAGGTCTGTTACAGTTTACTGTGAACTGATTAACTTCGCTCCTTTAAATTTAGAGGGCCTTGGAACTATGAAGTAATAACCTTTCATCTTGTCTGCCAATTAGATTAATATACTGATATTTTTGTTGTTTTTTATCCTTCAAGCATTTGAAGATGCAGATCTTAACCTAGTCATCCCCTCTGCTTTATTTGCTGCTGTGGGAACAGCAGGCCAGAGGTGCACCACTCTCAGAAGGCTGGTAAGTAAATATGTATTGAGCAGTTGAGGTGTTTTGACCTTTCAGAGTTCTGAGGTCAAAAAACCCCAAACCAAAACAAAAAACAGCTAACCAATCAGGATAGTGGAAAATAGCTTCTATTACTGGTAAAATGTCGTTACTGTATGAGAGAAAATAAGAAGCTGGCCCAACCTACCATCCTTAAAAGTAATGTTTTAGGTCTCTGACACAGACTACTATGCTTCTTAACTGTGCATTTACTGAGTTCTTGGGTCTGGTGGTGTTACTCATTTACTTTATGTAGAGATTTGCAGGATTCATGCAGTAGAAGCTGTAGAGCTGTGACATATGACAGTTTCATAGCATTCCTCCTAAAAGGTGGACAGTTGTCCTGAAAGAATGTCTTTGGACTCTGTTCTGGCCAGCAGCAAGACCAGGGAGACAGACTGAACTCTGTCCCTTCACACGCTATTAACTGACACAGACTTCTGATGCCTTTGCCTTTGACCTGTGACATTCTGTTTAGTTATTGCATGAAAGCATCCATGATGAGGTGGTGGAGAAGCTTGCTAAGGCCTATGCCCAGGTCCGCATTGGTGACCCATGGGACTGTAAGTCGCTGCTGTTTTTGTGTCTTTTTTTTCTTTCTTTTCCTACACAGAAGGAAAATGATCAGTAAAAGAGCAGAATATATTTATTTATTTATTACTGATGTTTGTCAGGTAATAGGAATAGGGACTCTGAAATTGTGGGGGAATCCAGTTAATCCTAATTTATTTTCTTCATTTTGAATGCATTCAGTGGCTAGCTTCTCAGAGTGCAGGGTGACCAAAGATGTTAAAATATGTACAGTTGTCCTAAAAGAACGTTTTTGGACTCTGTTCTGGTCAGATGTGAGACCAAGGGAACAGAGTGAATGCTCTTCTACCTCCACTTGCCATTAACTGACAAAGACTTTTAATGCCTTTGACTGTTCCCACCTCAGTAATTGTACACCATGTTCTAAAACCAGTATCTAGGAAGTCTTGCCACTTTACAGCTCTGTACTGATGCAGTTACCATGCATGGGACCTTTACATCTCTTCCTATCATACCATGGCATTGGATCCTCTTAACCTCCTGTACCTTAGGCTGGTGTAGTCTGCATGCTCTAGATTAAGTTCTCATATGCCAACTACTCGCGTAGCTACAATGCACTGGGTCCTCTTCCAACTCTACAAAGCCATGTAAATAACTATGGTTTTTAACATTCAATAATGAAGTTTTTAAATACACCCTCTTGCTTTTCAGCTAACACTCTGTATGGGCCTCTCCACACTAAAGAAGCAGTGAAGATGTTCCTTGAAGCTGTGGAACAAGCCAAACAGCAGGGTGGCTCTGTTGTCCATGGTGGCAAGGTGACTTGTTTTTCTTAGCTATGCAGTTGAAATAAAGGACATTTCATAAGCTAGAAAAGCAATACAAACTTCATGGATAGGCCCAGACTGTGTTTCAACCTGTTACATCCAAGATTTTCAAGTTTGTAAAGCTGGAATAGAGCATAAATAATGGTCTTTTGATATAAAATAAAAGACTTATCTAGGGTGGGTTTGACTTCTCTGAACCTGAGGCAACAGATGGAAGAAAAGAAGTGAAGTGGGTTTGGGAGAAATGAAAGCCATGTTTCATTTTCTGGCCACTGACTTGATATCTGGGCCCTGCACTCTTCTCTATTCACAGTATAATATAAATATGAAAATATAAATTGCTATGTAAGTGCAGGATAATAAATTAGAATCTCAGCTGTAAACAATGAGCCTGAGGGGTGATCAGAAAATTATTTGCCATACATGCTAGAATCCTAACCCAGTGTCCATCAGTGCTCTGTTGTCAGGTACTGAAACTTCACTGTCCTGTCATTTTCAAGGCAGCTATTAGAAGCAAGGTACTCCGAATAACAAGGTAAGGAGCCATAATAGAGTGCAGACAGCTGAGCAGAGGCTGAGGCAGGCTTTGTGTAACAATACAAGGAGTAATAATGAGGTGCGAAAATCTGAGAGCAAGCTGTTCTTGTATGGATTAGCAGGCACACTTAAATCAGTTTGAGTGGTGCCTTTAATATTGAAATCAATGGGATTTGGCAAATGCTTATGTCAGCTGAATGATTCAAATAGCTGCTTGTTTTACCTGTTGGCATCTTAAATGACTTGTGCTGTGTGTATAACCAAAGAAAAGCAGCTCCTATGTTCCCAGACCCTGGGATCCCATTATTACAGGCCTGAGCTACACTACATAGATTTTTCTGGCAGAACTTTTGATTAATTGCAAGATGCTATTAGGGCAGCCAGACTACAGGATGGCATTTGCTAAGCAAAATGATGATTTGGTTGAAATAATAACTTGGCTATCATTCTTTTTGGGTTAAAGGTTCTAGATCGCCCTGGAAATTATGTTGAGCCAACAATTGTGACTGGCCTTCCTCACAATGCACCCATTGTGCAAACAGAGACATTTGCTCCTATTCTCTATGTGCTGAAATTCAAGGTAAGACTTTACTTAAGAAGCTTTAGTCTATAATTTGTTTTGGTATTTTGTGCACCTTATCTATGAAAGGTAGAAAGAGAGTCGGAAGAAAAAAATAATTTTATTACATGGCATGTTCATCAAATCAGCATGTTAATTCAGGAAACAGCGTAGATTAGCTATTGATTATTGTCTTGCTGTCTAGTGCACCTGCATGAATCAGGACTATGTTATTGTTGTTCTTTTTTTATTAAATCCTATTTGAAAAGTGTGGAAGTAAAATAAAAATTCAGTGCCAGAACTGCAAGATGTGCTTGCCTAGATGTCAGAAAACCAATTCTTTGCTTATGTTTTTCTGCATGGCCAGTACGTGCAGGCATTCTTGTGCATGACCATGGGTACTGCTCTTTGCCTAGTGATATTCAGTATAGTACATTTTGACTCTTGATTACATTGGCATTCACAGCCCCTTCTTTTAGTATTCCTTGCTTACCTTAACTAGTTGTGCACTTCTCTCTAGGCAGAAGAAGAAGCTTTTGCTTGGAATAATGAAGTAAAACAAGGTCTCTCCAGCAGCATCTTTACCAAGGATCTGGGCAGAATTTTTCGCTGGCTTGGGTATGGCTCTTCATATTCTTTTCCTTCTTCATAAAATCTGGGTTTACTTTTTTTCTCCCTCAAGTCCATATGTATAATTTAGTAGAATTTAACTTTTTCAAGTTTTAAATCCTCTTTCTAGGGAAGACATCTGTCTCTCTTTTTTTGCCATGGATCTAAACAGATAATGCCTTATCTTATCTTATCTTATCTTATCTTATCTTTTAGGCCTAAAGGATCAGATTGTGGCATCGTGAATGTCAACATTCCAACTAGTGGAGCTGAAATTGGAGGTGCTTTTGGTATGTCACTTGCATTTCCTGCCTTGATACTTTATGTTGTCATTCACCACAATAAGTGGGACTTAAAGGGTTTAACTTTTTCAAAATACAAGGGTTTTTCTTGCAAACCTGTTGTTTGATTTCTTAGAAAATTGTAGTGTCTGGTAGGATTAAGAATTATGAAAGCACTTTAGGGATAGCTTAATCCACATCTTCTCAACTCACTTAAATAGGCACATTTTGGCTTTGAAAAATTAAGTGATTGTAAATCGGATGAAATCAGTGGACTTATTTTGGATTTACATTGCTACAGCAGAGAATGGAAATTGGCCAACAGTAAATTTCTGTTCTAGTTAAACATTTTATCTAATAAAAAGTAGTGTCTGAAATATATTTTGTATAAAGAAGTGTAATTTAAAATGTTCAGGTGATGACAGGTGAATTAAAAATGACCTTGTGGTTTAAGGCAGGGCTGCCCAACTGGTGGCCTCTGGGCTGCATGTGGCCCACAAAGGGTTAGGTTTAAGCCCCCAGGCTTCTGCTCAGCTGCCATGCCCCATCATTTCTCCTTCTGCAATAGCAACCAGAAGCTCCGGTCTCTTTTCTACACTTCCTATACCCACTGCAGGGAGTAGGACATGGGGTGCAGTGTTGTGTGGTGCACCATGGAGGTGAGGGTGAGCATGGAAGAAGGGGTGGGGTCAGGGGCACATGATACAGCGGTGAGAGGGGCTGCACCTGTGTGGGCGCACAGTGCAGCAGATGACGTGGGGGGCATGAGCACATGGTGCCGGGAGCGGGGATCATTTGTGCCATGTATGGCCCAGGGGCCTGTGTGTGTAGCCCCCTAGCCTGGATGCGCGTAGCCCTTGGGCCCTTCGAAGTCAGACAGCCCTGGCTTAAGGCACCTTAACCTCTCACTGGGCTGAAAGAAAAGCTTTAAGATCAAAATTCTAATTACTGCATGCAAAAAGACCTGTGTGAGCAAGCTGGGGGATTTTTGAGATATATATGCAGCTCGTCTTTTATGTCCCCTTCCCCAGGAAAAAGAAATTAGAAAGGAAAAACAGGACACAATATTGCTCTCAGTTAATTTGTCCTGTTAAAACAATCAACCAACCATTGACCATACGTGTAATTAAATTGTCAGCTGGAAGGCAGATATTTTCAGACTGACATATCAATATGGATATAGTGGGAGCAGAGGAGTTATAGCCATTGTGTCAGTTTGACTGCATCTACAAACACAACCCTCATTCTCTCCTTACTACAAATATAACTTATTTGAAGTATGGGTGCCTGAAGTAACTGCAGAAGAGTTACTAATCCTTAGCTGTATAATTGTTTTCAGGTGGTGAAAAGCACACTGGTGGTGGAAGAGAATCTGGCAGTGATTCATGGAAACTCTACATGAGACGGTCAACTTGGTGAGACCTAGGCTTCTGTAATTTCATGCAAATAAATGCAAAATATCTGCATAGACTTGTTAAAGTCCAAAGCTTGTAAATCTTCAGTTGTAAGTGCTCATTGTCACTGAATAGAGGATAACCATTGCCAAATGTAATACGCCTTCTCTTTAGGAAAAAGAAGGTAGTAGAGTTTTGTGGAGTCTAATAAAACACATGCCCCTCCCCAACCTCACCTGCAATGTATCCCTTTTGATAAAGAGGGGACAGTCCTGATATCTGTAGAAGGAACTGATTCTTTAAAAATGTACATCTTAATCTGTTTGAACTTGACTGACTAAAACCATGTTGCTGTCATTTAAAGGGAAACCTAAGGTGGCATCTACAGAGGGTGGGGCCACAACTTGATGGCAACATTTTAAGTAGATATGAAGTATTTCCATAAATTTCCCAGTTCCTAGCCAGTGCTGCCACCTGAACTGCCACATCTTTACTCCTGCTATTTCTTATTTTAGCTAGGGAGTGTTTAGCTTAGGTAGGCCTACTCCACCTACCACCCCTTTGTTTTGCTTTGTGGACATTACCTGGTTAAAGGTGACCAGAGGATTATATCTTCTCTTTAATCTATCTAAGACAAGTTACTTATGGAGAGAACAAAGTCCTCCCCTGCTTGTAAATTCTCCAGTAGGGGCTGGAGAGAAGTCAGTTCTATCCTGTCTTTTAATTTAAAACAATGAAACTGGCAACTGCCTTAAGGAAGCCTTGTACACATGTAACAGAGATCACATAACTGAGCTCCATTATCAAGTCTCTTGCCTAAATTCTTGTTTCTCTTTCAGCACAATCAATTACAGCAAGGATTTGCCTTTGGCTCAAGGAATCAAGTTTCATTAACAATGTCATGAATGGGATTGTCCTGAAAACGCTTAGCATTTCAGAAGCTTGCACCTTTTAAACTTTATGGTGGAATTGAAATTATACTGCACAGCTACAGTACTTTTATGCCAGAAAGCCAATTGCAGTAAATCTTGCTTCAGTTTCAGTAATGTATCAAATGGTTATGTCAAATAAAATGTATGTGATCTTCAGGAAGCAGGATTTGCCTCCAAAAGGTGCTGCGTTCAGTTGACTTGCACAATCTTCAGATGCCTTTCCTGTGTGTCTACACAATTTCTGTGCCCTAGCAAGCACTGACTTTGCTGTGGGTGTGGTAGGAAGATCCACGTTCCTGAAATGCATGTTCAGTGTTTAACCAGCATCTGGTCCCATGAGGGACTATAGTACAGGGGCTACTTTTAAATGCATAAATAAAACAGCATTTGAGAGACTCATGGCTCTGACTTTTTTTTTAATGACTTCATTTGGTATAATTTTTGCTTTACTAGCCCCATTTGAGATCCTAGTATTAGAATTGCCATTAAGCTAGAAAAAGGCCACCTTGGGGACATGCGCCACAAGTGGGAATGTACGTTTCCCTGGGGCAGCAATATGTGCCGCTGCTGCTTGTCTCTGGGAAACGCCCATGCATTTGTGCTCTGGCATACGGCACATTGCCTGCAGCCTTACCTGGGGTCCTGAGGGCCTCTAAGAGCTGTAGCCATGGCAATCTGGCCGCACAGAGCCTGGCCAGGTCAGAGGTGGAGCATGGCTCTGGCCAGCCAGGCTCCAGTTTCTGGCTGCACATCCTGCTGCCATGTGCACCACTCCGCTTTAAGGTGCGGGGGATTTTTTTACGCAGGGATCTCCTGTCAATCCCTCCCAAAATCCTTAGGATTGCCTTGTGCCACCCCTGCAACGTAAAAGCTACCTTTTATAGACCTGTCTATTGAGGAATACTCCTACTCCAACTGAGAAATACTCTTCTTTATGGGGAGAAACGTGGTGGTTGAAGTGTTCCATCACAGATGTGCGCAGCTGCTGTAGTGGCCCAGAGGCCAAGGAGCTCAGCTAAGTAATCTAGTAGATATTATGTGCTGAAGGCTAGTCTTCATTTACTCCATGTGTAGGGGTCTGCATAATCCCAGAACCTGGTGATACTGTTCAGATTTGACTGTGTTTCAGTGCCACAATTTGGCTTGTGACATTGTGGATCTATCAGCAAAACTACTAAAGTAACAATGTAGTCAAATCATGTTAGTGTCACAATCTTGTTTATTGGTTAAGTCTTCTCCTTCATAGTATGCAATAATGTGAATATATTAAAAAGTAGATTCATACACACACACACACACAATATTTGGTACTGTTCTAACAGTAGAAGCTTTTTGTAGCAATTTGTAAATCTGTTCACATCAACTTCATTTATTGGTAGTCTATTCCAGTTAGGTCAACCTAGGTTTTTGAATATCCCAGCCTTGGTTTTGAAGTGACTGCTATTTTTACCAGAAAGCAATTTTTCTTCACAATGGTTACTCTAGTGGGAAATGAGAACACCCAATTCCCCAGCAATAGGTGGATCATTATTTGATTGAACTGTTCCTTTCCCTTTCATTTAAATTTTTTTTTTTTTTATTTTAAGTATCTTGGAAATGATGCTATGTTAAAAAAGCTTTGGGGGGTTTTTTAATGTTGTTTTAGCATACAATGTCAGGCTTACAGATGAGGTGCTGTGTGTTAAGAATGGAAACACGTTTTACAGACTCCCCGTCTTCTCATTGTTTAATTACTTTTCATTTTTGGATTGCTGTATATTCGTTAGATAAACTGCCTTCCCTTCCTATTACTGCCACAGTCATGTTAATGAAGAGACCTCTTCAATCCGGGGTTGTGACCTGAATAAGCAACTCATTTAATGTGAAACTGAAGTTCCCTGAGATTCTGATGCAGTACGTACCATATCAAGGCTAGTTCAGGTCCCTGACTTCAAATATTCCAAACTGATCCGTGGAATATGAACAAAAATGGCTTGGACAGGGATTTTATTTTATTTAACTTCTTTTCAATTCACTGTTTGAAAGAAATGATAATGGTGACTGAGCTGTTTACTGACAAGTAAGAAGCCAGTTTTTTTAAGAGACTAAGTTTTGAATTTGGGGTATTATAAAGGCCTGCTCCTTTTGTCTTGGTCTTCTCAGAACTCCTATGGTCTTGTAGGACACATCTACATGAAACACTATATCACGGTTGCAATGAGCTACAGTGATGTATCTCATTGCTATGGTGACATAGCATCAGCAGGCATGAACCATGATGCTGACGCTACTGTGCAGTAGTGTCGGAAACGACTCGTGTGGTGCCAGGACTGCACAGTAACGGTGATTACTGTGCAGTCTGGCATACATGTAGATGTGCCTGCAGAGAACTTTTAAAGAGATTTTCAAGCCTTTCAAGACCTTCTGCAGCTACTACTATACATTGCTGGTTAGACCTCATTTATGTTCTTCATAGAGAATAAATAATAGGTATCCATTATTTACTGTGGCTATCATTTTATCTAGGCTTCTGCTAATGTTATAAAGCATGCAGCCAAAGCTTATGTTGTTTATGCAGTCACTTGAATTCTGAAATGGGGTTATGGTTCAGACCTTGCGTGTGCACACACCTTTTCCCTGATTGGCCACCAAAGTGTTGTTCCTGAAGCTGGTGTGGGGAAGATGCCATTTAGAAACCAGCTCTAATTGTGGGTATGATAGTTGTTTTTTTGTTGTGGGGTTTGTTTGTTTTTTTGGCATGGAATTAATGCCTATAAACAACCATGTTTACGATGAACTAATAAAAGTAAGTGGATTTAAAGATACCATAAACATGCTGTTTCTTAATTTCTGGTTTAATTATCAAAGTCCATTCAGTACATTGTAAACTGTATTAACTGTCATTTGATTATTGCACCCAGAGGAAGCCAGTTTGAGTACTCATAAAATATGTCCTAGAGCTACTAGTGTGTTACAAAATGTAGCTTGCAGTTTTAATACAGCTGCTGTTGGCAGCTTCTGTTGTTGCATAAACTTAATTACCATTGAATGTATAACATCAGTGAATAACAAGTGTTAAATGACACGTGATCAATAATTCATTTGTTAGCACAGTATCTTTTACTATGAATGACCTTGAAAGGAAGATGAGGTAAATAACTTCCTCTTTTTGGCATCTTATCTGTAGCCAATAGAACATACAAATCTTACTATTGTCTCTTCTTTTCATACATGGCATAATGGTACCTTCTATATCTAATGATTAGAAAAAATAATAATTGCCTATAAAACCATGGTAAAAAAACTACTGGTGCCTTTAAATTCTATTGTTTCCTATAGCAGTTTGTTGTAGTAGAGGAAAAATAACAATTTCAATGCTATCAGTCTGGTTTCAAGTTCAAGAGCTAGTGGATACTACTAGCCAATAGTAAGTCTCAAATTGGATTTTTGCAAATAGCTGCGCAGTGATGTTGAACATTAAAACAACTTTGAAGGCATTCACATCTATGTTCTAGTACTAATAGAACAGCTAGTTTAGTATTGCCTTCCCTCACAAATTGTTACATCAGGCTGTTTCCTCTATAATATCCCTCTTACAAATCTATGTTTTGCTTTTGAATACAGCAGGGGTTCAAAACCTTATGGTTACCAGAACTCTAATTTGCTGCTGCTGCTGCCTGTAGCATATGAGCAACAATACAACCTAGATGCTGTTTCAGGACCAGTTCTCCATTGTACTTGGTGGGAGTCTTTGCATTAGTTTAAATTGGAGGGTGGGCCCTAAACGGCTGACCATATCAGTGCTCTTTGTCTAGATCATCTGTCTTTGGAATCATGTGTTATGATGCTACTGCAGTATGTAGGTCACTAGGCACAGATTGTATAACAGAGTGCTATTAACGCTGAAAAACTGGGGGTGGAGAGAGAACATGAATTAAGATCTATTTTGGTGTGAAGGTCTTTGTTATATGAGAGGTTAATTCCATGTGAATAAGGTGGATTGCAGAGACTTTTGCAATGGCTCTGACTCAGCGGGTGTGTCTACATGAGATGCTACAGCTCATTGCTACCACTCAGTAGCATTGCAGCGATGATACTGCACAGTAGCTTGTTGCTACTGCAAAATAGTGTCTGGCAAAAACTGTGCAGTGATGGTACTGTGCAGTAATGCCAGTTACTGCAATGTGCAGGTACTGCATAGTCATTTAGTACTTGCTTATGCATAAGCAAGTACTAAATGACTATACTGTAACAACTACACAGTCTGCCACATGTGTGGACGTGGCCAATAGCTCACAAGTGTGGAGTACAGTCTGCTTGTGTTCCTACATCACTAAAATTTTTGCATAAATGGACCTCTAAGAGTACAAATTACTTCCTTAAGTATAAAGAGATTATGTTTTGTTATTGACAAGCAAAAACGTGCTGAACATTGCAATACATCTGGAAGTTGAATGCAAACTTTGATTAACTGAATTAATTAGTTTGCAGATCCCAGCTGTGTGTAACATTTTCTTTCCAGTTATTATTGGCTCCTAACTCCATTTCAGAAATGACCAGTTGAGGGGACCCACTATAAACAACCTGTCTCCAATTGTATCATGGATGTGGAATTACCTACAGAATTCTTTAATGTAAAGTTTTGTAGAAGAGGGGGATAGAGGGAGGAGAAAATCACGTCTCCCATACAACATGGACAAATTTCAATATGCTGGAGCAAAAGCTAGTGCTTATACAGTAAAAACTTAAAATATATGTATTTAAATAATTTCTTTTTGTGGCCCTCCAGGTGTCGCTGTTGGTCAGAACAAAACCTGCTAAACAAGCAGTGTCCTTGCTTTTTAGTTTGCCCTTTTGCCCATGAGGTTGCTATAGAACAGCCTTTGCATTCATTAGGCAGATGGGTAAAACAAGTCTCTCTCTCTTTTTTTTTTTTTTAAGACTGCCTTTTATATTTCTACACAGCTAGAAACATTACTTAAATGTTATTTACATTTACTTCATTTTGCTTAAGCCTCAGTTGATAAATACAATCCTTATATAAAACATTACCATCCCCCAATGTCAAAAAGGAATATAGTATTTTTGTTTTATTTGTAGTCTAACACCCATCATATACCAGGGGTGTGTCTACACATGCTTTAATGCACAGCAGCCTATTTTACTGTGCATTATAGCATCACGTCTAAAACCATGCTAATACACTACTGCCCAGTAAAATTAGGCTACTGTGCATTAAGTGTCACTAAAAAAGCATGTGCTTTCACTACTGTGCATTGGGGCTGCCTAATACGCATTTAGTAGCTCATATTAGTGGTACTAAACTTAATGCATGGTAGCAAAAGCACATTAACCTGTACCTGCACATTACAGTTTAAGAGCTTTGCAGTCCTCCAAGATACAAGAGTGCAACTTTTCTAGGAAGAACAAACCAAATTTACTAGATGCCTTACTGCCTCGATTTGGTTTTGTTCACTTTCGTATGACAAACAGTTTCTCACATGAACTAAATGTTGTGCAACACTGAGAAAGTTGCGCTCATGTATCTTGGAGGACTGCAAGTTTCATGATACCTTTGTAAGTTGATATCGTTTACATGTCCATAGCATCTTTTATCAGGGGATCTCAAAGCTCTTAACAAACTGTAATGAAGTTAGTCTTGCAGTCTCACTCAAATAAGGTAGCATTATTTCCCTGGACTTAGAGATGGAAAAATAGAGGCAAAAAGGGGTTAATGAACTTGCCAAGATGATACAGAGAGACTGAGAGAGAGCCAAGAATAAAATCCAGATCTCTTGTCTCTAAACTTTAAAGGGTTTGTTTAATCTCTATGAACTTTCATGTTCTTTCACCTTTACTCTCTGAAAAAACTGACAAACAGACATGCTTATTGTCAGTATTTGTTTTAGATTAGTCTATAATGATGAAACATTCTGTGCCTAATATATGCCAAGTGCAATTGAGAAGGGTCTGAGCAAGTTCAGTATATATCACTGCTTTGAACTATATTCTTTCCATTACAGAACAGGAAATGCCGTACTAATGAAATGCTTATTTTTCATGAAACATTACTGAAGTACTATAATCAGGGTTATAGAGAGTGCACGTTGTCCTGTTGTTGCTGGAATTATCTTTTTATTATTAAACAGTGTTAATATAATGCCGTAAGTATGTATAGCCCCTAACATTGACACAGAATATTAACTCCTTACTTATTTATCCCTTTGAAACCAGTGATACTGCACAAATGACTAAGCGTTCATTAGTGTGAATGAGGGCTCCAAGTGAAGACGGACAGGATCCTTCCTCTGAACTGGATCACAACATAGAAGTAAAATAACAGGCAGGTGTGAAAGAAGTAGTAATGTACAGAGTGACATTATGGCAGTTCAAGAAGACTGCTTTTGCCTGATGGAAAGGAGTTGGATTCAAGTCCCTGAATCGGGAATGGTAGAGATGGATACTATGAAGTAATGCAGTGTGTTAATGCAACCAATCATGGATGCACATAAAGGAGAGCCAGGGAGAGAGAGATTAAGTTCTTGCTACTTTAACAGCTTTAAAAAAGTTTGTATAATTGATATGGTTTAAAAGAATTTAAGGGTAAATGGAAAGAGGAAAGTTTATGGGATTAGGGGGTGTATTTCAGGAATGGGCATAGAATAGGAAATGGCAGGGCCCAAAGGAAGGGGGTAGGGAGGGAGGTAGATTAGCAAAGCATAGTGTCCAAAACCACAAGAGATGGTTGGAGGTGTGATTTGGGACCGAGCATAGCTTTGAAACTGGGGATGAAAAACTTGGAACTAATAAGGAAAGGATAACAAAGGGAAGTGAGGAAAGAGGTCAATAGAGCAGAAGAGCAAGGTCAGTTTGGCAGCAGTAATTTAGATATTGGAGAGTATGTTGGGAAGCCTTGGCAGAAGAAGATGGGATTAGTGCGGGTGGGAGGTTACCAAGGTGTAGACATGAGAGCAGGGATAGAAAGGAACAGATTCTGGATCTCTTGTAAAAGAAGAAATGATGGGATTTAGCAATATCTGTTACTGGGCAAGGAGAGAAGTCAAGAATGACTCTTGTCACAGCAGTGGGAATGGGAAAGATTATGAGATGATCTACTATGAAAAAGGCAGGGACAACTGGTAACAATATAAATTTTGTTTTGATATTTTCTAGACAAGAAAAATGGCTGCAATCTTGCTTAGCATGTGACTCGTGTAAAAACTTTCTCTTTGTTTTTGTCAGCTCTGATGTTATAATCCATTTATTTCAAACCTTGCTACAGCTGTATGTTTGCTAACTTTTGTGCCAGCCAATATTTGTCTAAAATGCTCCAGCATACATACTGATTGTCATTCGCTATTCTGATTGCTTCTCACTAATTCCTTATTAAACAGTAAATACAGTAAATTAAACAAAGTATTGCTGAATTTATTCAGGATGGGCTGTTCCAACAGAATTACTGGTACATTGGTTATTACCTGCAATTATTTTGCAAATGTCTCTTCGTTAAATTGCCAGTCAGTCTGCTTCCTGCTGTGAAAAATCTGTCCGTCCCTTGAACGTTAACCCATTTCCCTGGGCTCTTCTTGTAGTAAGATTGTGGCATCTGTTCATCAGTGAGTGACAGTGGATATTGCAGCTATTCTACTGACTGTTGGTGCATTTTCTCTTGTGGTTGTAGAGACTGATGTTAGACTTGCAGTTCCTGCCATAGTGGTCACAGGTGTACATAGCATTGGGAGCTACTTTACTGACTGGCTGTTTTCTTTGGTTACATTTCTATTGTAATTCGAGTAACCATGTCTTGTCATGATGTTGAACTCCATGATTGAGAAGGGTCCACTACTTTGTCCTGTCTCTTGCTAAAGCCTTCCAAAAGTAGTCAGATTAAGACATTGCAAATGAGTGTGACAGTTTTGCAAATGCTAAGCAATTTGCCTTGTCCACAGTAAGTCTGTGGTCATGTGGGGAATAGAGCACAGATTTCATGCCAGAACCCTGTGGTTTAACCACTTGGACAAAGCTGCTACTGACGGCTGCTTCATCACGAAGCCAGGTTGCACTACCGGGAAATCACACTCCTACTTTTTATCCCTGATGACAGGGGATCTGAGGCGGCTGCTGCTGTAGTTAAGGGGAGTCTTAAGAGACTTACATGAGACAAGACTTCAGTACACTTTTTTTTTTTTTTTTCCGAGGATCTGCTGCCTGAAATCTCTCATCTACAGTAACTCTTGCTTGTCTTGAATTGCCTTGCCACAGTGTGACCTTCTTGTAGTGCCTCCCTTCCGTGGTGGAAATGAAGGTGCCTGGTGTAAGCTTTCCAAGGTAGCTGTAGTATCGATTGGGATTAGCCTCTGGTTGGGAATGTGAAGGGGGCAGCTCCTGCTGGAACAGAGGTTTCTCAGAGCTCTGAGAACAATGATCCTCTTCTCATTCTCTGGGTTTAGCATCATCATTAACCCTGATTTACATGGATAGGAACTATATATACTTGTATGTCAGGCTTCATAAGTAGATAAGGCTCTTTGGGTGAATCTGATATCTTTTATTAGATCAACTTAAATAGTTGGAAGAAAACAATTTAGCAAGCTTTTGGGTTTAAAAACCCTTCGTCAAGCTGAGGAAGTCTCTGCAGTTGGTGTGTGCTCTTCCTGGATGGAATGAATAGTAAAGAAGCCAGAGGCTTCTTTTTCCAACCATTTTTTTCCAATTATTTGAGTTGGTCAATAAAAGATGTCAGATTCACCCAAAGAACCTTGTCTGCCTATGTCCGTAGACTAACACGGCTACAATCTACACCCCAGGCTTCATAAATGAGAGCTGAGATATAGCCTCCCAAACCCCACACTGAGCTTAGTGCCCAGAGACACTCCTTTATGTTTTAACCACCCCTAAAATAGTAATTGCTCTCTGTTGGGAAGGACCTGATAAAAGGATGATAAACTTTAGCAAGGTAAAAAACACCAAGGGCTAGAGACAGAGATTACACATACTCACCAGTATGAGTGATTGGAAACTGGTTCAAATCTGTAACACAACAGAGGAACATAGTGACAAGGGAGAAGGATAGGATAAACTTACCTCTTTCTCATCATTTTGAATCGCTGGTGTCGGCACCAGCCAGTGCCTCCTCCCAGGACCGGACAGTAGATTTGTTTAAACCCAGAGGCATGACAAGCAGTTTTTGTGCTCTGCGCAGTGGCAGTGGCCAGGGTGGTGAATGGTGGTTAGACTGGCAGTATTCAGCAATCATGTGCTCCTCTAAGCTGGTGCCAGGGCTCAAACCCTGCCTGCCTACTATCGTAGCCAGGGGTGGATCCAGAGTGGGTGCAGTGGCATGCCCATATCACCCTTTCTGACCACGCATCAGGAGCAGCAGCTGGGACATTTATAAGTCTCAAAGGTAAGAATTTCTCCCTTTCCCTTCCCTTCCATGCTCAGAGACATGTCCCCTCCCATCCCATTTCCCTGTTTCTCACCTGCCAGTGACCCCAGGTGCAAGGGGAGCTCCTGCCTTGCTCCAGGCAGGTGGCATGGGGGCTGGGCTTAACCTGGTGGCAGTGACAGTGGGTGGGCAGGTACCCCTTCTCTGCTTGCCCTCCACCCGGTGTTCTCTGCCAGTCTATAACTGGCATAAAGAAAGGGAACCTGCCCACCCGCCCCAACCACTGCCATCATCCTAGGTGGAACCCAGCCTCTGTGCAGCCTAGCTAGAGTAGGACAGGAGCTTCCCTCCCCCTTGGGACAGCATGGACACTAGTGGCAGCAGGTGAGGGAGGGAAGAAGGGGAGGTGACATATCTCTGAGAATAGAGGAGAAAGAAGGTGGGGGGATGCTTTCCTTCTTTGGGACTTAACATCCCCATTTGCTGCTCCCAGGGTGCTGTGTGCCTGTCCCAGTAGGAAGGAGGAGAGGGAGGAGGCTGGGAGTGAGGGGTGCAGCCACCCCTTCAGTGCTGGTTGCTGCTCCTGCACCCCCCTTTATAAAACCCTGGATCCACTTCTGCCTGTCAATTTTCAACTCAACTTTGTGGGTGAGCAAAGAAGCTGATCCAGTCTTTTTCTCCGTGAAAATGTTGTCTGGTTTGCCCATGAGCAAGAAGAGGCAATGCCCAAGTACCTGAAATTATGTTTGTATTGAGTGAACTTCACCGAGAAGTGCTCAGGTTGAGACTTGGACTTGAGCCCCAGGTAAGAATACAGGTCCAATTCCTTGAAGGCCCTTAAATGCCTACCTCCTACTGAAATAAATGTTAGTTATGTGCTTAATATGTGTGAGCTACAAGTCCCAAAACATCTAATGCAAAGTCTGTGTTCTTGTGAAGTGGTGATTATAAGAACCCCTTATAGTCATGCAAATACTAATTATTTGATGACATTTCTGACTATCTTTCTTTGGCAGTAGTAGTACTGCAGTCTCTTCTCCCCTCCAAAGGCAAAGTTTCTAGGTCTGCTTGGTATGCATCTATTTTCTAACAAGAGACCATATTTTGGTCTTGGGGACCTGGGGGAACTGCCAGCTGTGATGTGAGAAGCAGAGAGCTTTAGCAAGCTGCCTGTCTTCAATTTGCTTGGTAAATTGATTGTTCTGCCTGCCTTACAGAACATTGCTGTCTCTTTCTTTATTGTTCCCTTTTCCTATCTATTTCTACTCCTTCCTCATTGCACTAGGAGGTTAGTGTGTATATACTGTGAAAGAAACTGACTCCTTGGAGCATTAAGCAAGCCTGTGTACCACGGGTTCCTAGACAAAGGCTGTTAGTCAGAGCATTCATACAACTGAGAACAGGAGGTGCACACATTCCTGCCTGCCCACAGAGAAATACCTTCATCGCTGCACATTAAAGCCTGTGGCCAGGAAACTTAAAGATCAAAGTTTAGTAACAATGCACCTGAGAGACCTATGGTTAGACTGAATAAAGGACTTTGGCCATAGACATGTGCAGAGGATATACTTGGAAAACCTCAGCTTTGTTCCTTCCCCTGCCCTCCCTCACAAAGCATGAGCACAAATTGAGGTAACTGCATATTCATATGTGGTCATTTTTTTTATTTTTTGGAAACAGCATCTTTTTCAGGACAACTCTTTGGTTGTACCCAGTTACCTTGAGTTAGCTACTTGCTTTTGCAGGTTTCTTGTCTCAAAGCCATGGCTTTCTTGTTTTAATGCAGAGCCAAAGTCAGCGGCTCCCAAACTGTGGGTTGTGACCCCAAATGGGATCGCAACATCAATGGATGGGGTTGCGATAAACAAGGATCTGGGTTTTCTGTTTACTGCAGAAAAATGTGGATTTTTTCTTTTACTGGAGAAAATGCAGGTTTTCTCCTTTAACAGTGAAAATCATGGGTTTCTCCTTTAAAGGAGAAATGTGGGGAAATGTGTGCATAAAGGAGGGAGATGTACACACAAGGTATCCCCTTGCAGGCTAGCAAAGTTCCAGCCTGCAAAGGGCTACTAGTGGCTGGGTGGAGTGGGGGAACGTGATTGGAGGCAGGGGGTACTACGTGCATGCATGCACACGCAGGTGTCAGCCAAGCAGCAGTAGAGAGCAACTCCTGCAGCTCCCTCCAGGTAAGTCTATGGGGGTGGGGGGAAGGGGCACAGGCAATGCATTAGGGAAGCGGGTGATGCAGCAGGGAAGGGGGAGAGCGTAGGCAACATAGTGGAGGGGAGTGGGGGGGGGCACATGCTCCCCCCGAGACTTCTGCAGCTACAGTGAAGTGGGGGGCTGCAGTAGGGCTGGATCAGCTCTGGGCAGGAGCTGCCTCTGTAGTCCAGCGGGTGGGTCCTGGTGCAGGAGGGAGTGCCATGCCACCAAGATGAGTCATGGCAGCAGCGCTGGTGTGGAGTTGTGCCACCCACTGCTGCCAGGCAGGCAGGGGCCACCTCACCTTGGCAGCCACAGCGGTGCAACACTCTCTCCTGTGCCATGTCCTGCCTGCTGGGAGCCCCTGGGGGGGAGGGCAGCAGGGTGGGAGCCCTGAACACACAGCCCACCTACTCTGCCCCCACAGGTTCTGCTCCAGCTGAAGTCTCGAAGACTTCTAGGCTTGAAGTTCCACTGAAAATCAACAGCAATTAAACATATAATGCGCTTAAGTGCTTTTGAAAATACCAACCTTTATACCTACTGGAACTGAGGTTACATGGGAAATTTCCACCCTGTATGAAGTGCCTGTATCTTTTTCTGTTAGGCAAGACTCATTTGCTTCTGTCTTTCTAGACATGAAAATGTAAGTTAGTTTCACTTATGAGCATAGTAGTAATAGGTATTAATGGCATGGTTGGCAGCAGATTTCTAGGAAAACATTACTCACACTAGGGAGTACTAAGGACAGGAGGCTGAAGGGTAAGTGGTTTTATCTATCTGAAAAGTGCTATAATCCCTAAGCAATGTGCTGCTTGGCATGTCTTACAGCCAATAAAATCTTGGATCAGCAACTCTGTTCTCATTTACTGCCCCTAGAATTGCCCACTATTATGCAGATTACTGTGTAAAATGGATGTTGTTCGTTTTGACTTCTGAAATCACCAACACAGAAGCAAATTAGTCTTTTCAGTTGTTATTAGAACCATTAGCACCCATCACTATCCTTTTCACCTTTCCATCATCAACTCAAGTAGCATTTGGCTATCATATTATTACCTTCATTTTCCTAATGAGACCTCATCTGAAGTATAGCTTTGGCCCACAATTCTCACTCTCTCTCATCTGTGGTGGTCATTTCTGCCTCTGCTGAGTGGCTACTATTTCTCCACTTAGTTACATTCACCACTGCATTTTCTACTTAACTTGTACAAGTGTATCTAATGGCCTTGCTGCACAGGACACTTTTAGCATGCATTTTATTTAGATTGTAGTAAGCATTACTGTGCTGTATGAAAAGTTAGAATGTGTATGGTAATGCTTACTATGATCTCAGCCTGTTCTGGACAGGGATGGGAGCTGGCTAACCCTGATCTCAGCACTGGGTGCTGCAGCTTGTATGCCTGCCTATGAGAACATGAAACCCCCATGCCTGGAGTCTACACCCTCTCCACTGTGGCTAGGGACAGACATTCAAAAAGTCTGAGCCTGAATTGATTCAATCTTTGCAGGTTAATCTAACCTGGCTAGGCTAAATCAGTTTTGTAACCAGACAGACATCCCAGAAATGTAGGCATATGCCTGCAGTGGCTCAAGCTAGAAGCTGGGGGGCACGAAAGCAGCCCTCCCTTCCCCTTAACAGTACTGAGCTGAGGGGGGCATGGCCAGGCCCCAGCAGGACACTGTGATTAGGGAGCATCAGACTTATCTCCAAACCGGTTTCAGCCATTCTCAGACTGGTTTATGGGAACTGAACATCTGTTCTGTTACAGGTTTAAACCAGTTTCTGATGACTTAAACTGGTCTATGTGTAATGTCTGTCCCTAGCCTGCTCGTTCAGCCCAGGAGCACCTGCCCATGCACACTGGTGCTATCTGGGTCTCTGCCACTGGTGGAGGCAGCCATAAGAAACTGAGCCTGGAAGGGTGCTGCTCCTGTCACCTGCCACTAGTCCTTGGGGTGAGCTGGGTCTCTCCTGCTCCAGTCCAATAGTAGCTGAACACGTGTTACTTAATATGATCTGGAGATGCTTCTTGTGCAAAAAGTTGTAAGTTCACTACAATACAACTGTACTTAGTTCAGGTTTTCCTGCTTGAATGTGTGGATGATGGCAGTTAACATGTTCTTAGTGCAACAAGTGATGCAACCTTAACTAACAACTGTATATGCAAGGAATCAAATCCTATGTTTTTAATGTGGAGTCCTTTGGCCTAATCAGGCCTTTCATATTTTGCTTTTATTATGAGTACTTTGCTGACATTTTATCCTCTGGCTCTCGAAGAAGCTTTCTTCTCCTCCTTCCTTCTGACCACTTCCAGGGCCCTGGCTGGGGAAGAGAATCCTAGGTTCCCCAGCCATCCAATACAAAACATTTTCTAGTTGCTGTATTGGTAAGCTTGCCTAGGTTTGGGCCCGACCAACTACAGCTGTTTGGCTGTGTTTGTTGGAAGTAAGAAAACACCATAATTTTGTTAGTAAGTCTCAAAGCTTGTCCTCCCATCCAATTTCCCCCTGCCAGCTAAAACAGCACGTATTCATCATTCTTGAACAACGTGCCAAAGCTTTTGCCTCGGGTGCTCTGCAAGGCATGAAAGGTTTTGAACGCAATACAGCTGGTAACCATAGCAAAGCAGAATGTTAGCCTAATGACATGAAACTGTAGTACAGATACCTCATGTACCAGTTTATTCCTTTAACTGGAATGGAAACTGCCATGCTTTAAGTTCAAAACAGGCAGCTCTCCTTTCTTCCTCCTCCCCTCAGCCATTTGTGTGTAGCCTGCAGTTGTGACTGTGAAAGCCCAAAACAAAAACTTGCTGGATGTAATGTATATTTAACTTGCAATATGACAGGGGCAGCTGATAGTTGGACCAATAAAAGATATCACCAAAGAAGTCATAGAGTCATAGAATCAGTGGACTGGAAGGGACCTAGAAGTCCTTGCCTCTTAGCTAATTCCTGGCCCATCATGGCTTCAACATCATGTTAACTACCATCACATCACTACCAGGGGAAGGTGATAACACCTCCACAGTAAGGTCGATTCTTGGCATTTAAAATTCAACACAAGTTTTGAAAATCCATTTTTGGATGTGGGAGAGCAAAACTCCTCTAATACTATGTTTCCCATTGTAGCAGACAGGGGTGTACTAGTTTAAACAAAACATTTGGGATCCAGATGACTTGCTGGTTCATATCACTTAGCTGCCTTGTTACCCCAGCACTTGCAATGCTGGAAGCACTTTGGCTGAAAAAAATTATATTAATATAACCAAGCAGAGGAGTCCTTTCATGGGCTTTTTCCTAAAATAAAAGAGTTCCTATTTATGACAAAAATGCCAGAGTAGCAAGAAAAAATGCAGTCACAGTAATAGGGTTTGGGCATTTGGATCTTCATTTTCAAAGAGATTTTGAGTATCTTTGCTTGTATAAGACAACATAAAGGGCAGAGCCCGATTAACACATAGGCAAACTAGGCACATGCTTAGGGCCCTGAATGAAGAAAGGGCCCAGTTGTGCTTATTTTACATATTATAATTATTGAGTGAAAAATGTAATATAAATATACAGTATCATATCATAGTATCATATCATAGTAGCTAGGGTCAGGAGGGACCTGAACAGATCATCTAGCCTGACCCCTGCCACAGGCAGGAATGAATGCTGGTTTCACAAGACCCCAGACAGGTGATCATCCAACCTCCTCTTGAATTTGCCCAAGGTAGGGGCAAGGACCACTTCCCTGGGAAGTTGGTTCCAGATTTTGGCCACCCTAACAGTAAAATATTGCCTTCTGATTTCTAACCTAAACGTATTCTCCATCAGCTCATTACCATTGTTCCTTGTTACCCCAGGTGGTGCTGGGAAGAAAAGGGCGCTCTCTAGCTAATAGCTGTTGATCTCCCCTAATGAATTTGTAGGCAGCAACCAGGTCCCCCCCCTCAGCCTCCTCTTGCTGAGGCTGAACAGGT
Source organism: Alligator sinensis (assembly GCF_000455745.1). Lineage (NCBI taxonomy): Eukaryota > Metazoa > Chordata > Crocodylia > Alligatoridae > Alligator > Alligator sinensis. The sequence goes on along the minus strand of NW_005841966.1, from coordinate 2,201,397 downwards.
TCAGGCCCCTCAGTCTCTCCTCGTAGGACCTGTCCTGCTACCCTCTCACCAGGCGGGTGGCCCTCCTCTGAACCCTCTCCAGGCTGGCCACATCCCTTTTGAAGTGCGGTGCCCAGTACTGGACACAGTACTTCAACTGCGGCCTGACCAAAGTGGCATAGAGGGGGAGTATAACCTCTCTGGACCGGCTTGAGATGCACCTTTGGATGTGTGACAAGGTATGGCTGGCCTTGCTGGCTGCGGTCTGCCATTGGCGGCTCATGTTCATCTTGGAGTCAATAATGACTCCGAGATCCCTTTCCACCTCTGTGCTTTCAAGAAGGGAACTCCCCAGCCTGTATGTATGCTGTGGATTCCTTCTCCCAAGGTGCAG
>NW_005841966.1:2194523-2200703 GCF_000455745.1 Alligator sinensis | reverse complement strand
GACACCATCATCCAAGGATTTAGTTACCTGGTCATAAAAGGCAATCAGGTTGGTCAGGCAGGACCTGCCTTTGATGAACCCATGCTGGTTGCCCCTGAGCATGATCTCCCTTGCAGGCCCCGCACAGATGTGCTCCTTGATGATTCTCTCCAAGATCTTCCCGAGGACTGAGGTGAGGCTTACGGGCTTATAGTTACTTGGGTCCTCCTTCCTCCCCTTCTTGAAAATTGGGACCACATTAGCCAGTTTCCACAGTAGCCATTCCCTGGCATCTGGCCAGATGACCATGAATGCTCATACAGCCAGGCCAAGGTCTCTGCAATGACCCCTGCCAGCTCCCTCAACACCCTTGGGTGGAGGGCATCTGGACCTGCATATTTAAAAATGTCTAGCCCTTCCAGATGATCCCTAACTACATTTGCACTGACTGAAGGCCTGACAGAGCTATCTGTGAGATTGTCCCTCCCTGTGGTAGGTGAGATGTCCCAGTCCCTGTTCAAGAAAACAGAGGCAAAGAAACAGTTAAAAATATCAGCTTTCTTGTCTGGCATAGCCACAAGATTACTGTTTGCATCTTGCAGGGGCCCTACATTGCCTGGTGCCCTCTTCTTGCTCCCAATGTACTTGAAAAAGGACTTTTTGTTGTCCTCAATCCTGGATGCTAGCCTGAGTTCCATCTCTGCCTTGGCCTTCCTAATATCCCTTTTACACTTCCGGGCCGAGGAGGACTACTATTTGCTTGGTGATGTTTCCTCCCTTCCACTGGTTGTACGCCCCCTTTTAGTCCTCAGGCATTGCTGAATGCCCTTGCTGAGCCAAGGAGGTTTCTGAGCACTCTTACCCCCCTTGCTTCTCTCAGGGACTGTTATCCTTTGGGCCTGGAGGATTGCCCCCTTAAGGTACGACCACCCCCCCATGGACTCCCATCTCCTCTACCTTCTGGGCCCTCAGTGCCTCCCCCACTAGTCTCCTAAGCTCATTGAAGTTGGCCCTTCTGAAGTCAAGGGCGCTAGCCTTGGTGTAAGCCCTTGATGCCCTGCATTGGATAGTGAAATCCAGCAGGTGATGATCGCTATTGCCCAGGTGGTCAAGGACCTGCAGTCCCCTCACCAGGTCATCCCCCGTGGCCAGGACCAGGTCCAGTGTTAAGTTGGGGCCCACAGGTTTGTTTGTCTAGGGCCCACTAAAGGGTTAATTTTGCTCTGCTAAGGGGATCTCCACACTCAGTCTGTTATTCAGCTTTAAAGGTGTCTCAGACTCCACATACAGTTTTAGGCATCCAAACTCAAGTCACTTTTGATCATCTAGACTTTAAATATATATATGTACACATGCACACACATACATACACTTAACTGCTAGCTAAACTTTATAATGTCTTAAAGTTTATTTTCTTATTTCATGTTTTCTTTCTGGTATCCTCATGCTAAAGTGTTCCTCAATGTAGCAATAAAGCTTTATCATATTTTTGTAGGTCCAATATAAGTTTGTTTCAGTAGGATGAATTGAAACAATATTTTATGCTTCTCATAGCTGGGAACATTCCTTATTGCCACAGAATATTTTTTTGAACTTTGGGATTTGTGCAAAAATATTTTTCTTTGAATGAAAAGAGCAGTTAATGGGTTTGAAATGGAACTTATAGTTCTTTGTTTATACAGAATAAAGAATGATAAATTCAATTTTATAGCAAATATGTACAAATTATAACAGTATTAGTCCTCGCAGGTTGAGGACCGCCCCTTTGTTTTTATGTCATCTAATCACCACTTTCAGGTGTTATATCCATATCCACATTATTGAATATTGTAATACGAACGTTCGAATAGTATCAAGTTCAATTGCCAAGAAATGTTTAAACAAACTAATCCAATAAAAAAATACTTCTGTTTCTGTCATTAAAATACTTTCTGTCATTTTTAGGAGTATCTGGTGTTAAAATGGTTACATTGATATAAATATTAAAATTATGAATGTTTACAATGTTTAAAATTCTGAATGAATAAGAACATGCCCTTTAGGATATAGCAGCTACTGTATTCTGTTAATACAAAGAGGCACTGTGTCTTATGTCAGCCCAGCATATGCATATATACTTTATATATGTATTATTATATATGCACCATGCATATGCACTTTGTATATGCATCTGTTGTGGTGAACTGTGCATCTGTTAGCTTAAAAGTTTTTATTAAACATTTATGTTTAAAAAATTAGATCAGTGGACCTAGGACCAGGCCTCTCCTCCTCATGGAAGAACACTCGGGATGTGTGAAAGACTACAATTTTTGTGTTGGATATTTTTTATTGGACCAGTTGAATGACTGGGATAAAGATAGACAAGCTTTCAAACGGGCAACCTGATGAAGAATGTCTCACATTCAAAACTTGTCTCAACCATGAAGTTGGTCCGATAAAAGATATCCCCCACAAAAATCTCTCTCTCTCAATTCCTGGACTACCCTGGCTACAACCTCACTTCAACACTACCAATGCCAGATATGCTAATTCAAGGAACAAGTACAAATAAGAGAAGCAAGAATGATACTTATTACTAGTAAATTAGTCTTTAGCCACTCAAAACAATGGGGAAAACTGCCGCAGACACGGGGGCAGGATCAGCAGAATGCAGGCAGTGTCCCTGCGTCCCTGCCTGTGTTCTCCTGCCCCTGCCCCTGCTGCCTGCCGTGGCACTGGGAGCTGTGGCTGCTCTGGAGAGCCCAGAGCAACAACTTAAAAAACTTAAAAAAAACCCAAACATTTTCCTTGGCACACCTCCTGGCATGCCCAGGAAAATGTCTCCAGGTACCACTAATTGGCATGTGTGCCGGGGGTTGTCTGTCTATCCCTGCTCCAGAGCAGTTTTTTAAACCATAATAAACTACTCCTGGATGCAGCATCTACATGTGAGCCCAGGACAGCAGCAATTTGAGCTGGGATGGAGTAGGCCCAGGCTGACAGAGGGCATGGCAGGGTGGGAAGGGTCAGCCCTGGGCTCTGAGCAGTGGCATCGGGCAGTGGAAGAGCTGACTGGGACACGTAGGTGCTGAAAGTATGGAGCAGTGTGGCTAGGTGGTAGGCAGGAGTCTGGCCACTGTCTGGCTGGCTGATGGGATACAATTTACACCCATGGTCAATGTCTACATGTATGTTTAATTGCAGTAAATTACTCCACTGTAAGATAATACTGTACCTGACAGTACTATTTTACGGCACCATAAATTATTTTACTGAGGCTTAATAGTGTCCCATATATTCACAGTGATGCTTTACTCCACTGCTAATTAGTCTACTCTGCAGTTAAGCACATGTCTAGATGCACAATGAGGTTGTATTTCTGGCTTTGAGGGGACTTAGACATAGTGAATAATGGGGGAAATGGGTTGGGATTTTGTACTCCCAAGTCCTGGCCAGAGCTATGGAAGGAAAAGTAATTTTTAAGGGGATCCAGGACTCTTACATAGGCAATGTGTAGGAGGGGGTACAAGGGGGCACATGCCAGCCTGAGATTGGCCAACGCCAAAGCCACTGCTGGCTTCTGCGAGCAGTTGCCGCTTCCCCCTTGCCGCTGACATAAACTGTGGCGGCTGCAGGTGCTCCCTGCTCACCGTTTGCTGCCACCAACAGTATGGATGGTGGCTGTAGGTGGTCCCTGCCCACCAGTTGGCGGCCAGTGGCAGCCCTCTCGCCACAATGGTGCCTCCCCCCGCCCCCGCAGGAGACACCAGTCATTCATGGACTCTTGGATTCCAGTTCTGGTTTTTTACTGTATTGTTAACTCTAGTGAAAGTGCAATTGGGATACTTTGTCCAGACATTCAGAGTCCACCCAGCTGAAATGCTCACATAGCAGGATCTGCTTTTGTGAAGCCTGGTATCTGATCAAACCTACTGCTCCTACTCAGATACAGTCTTTTTCAAAGAGATCTGAGGCATGATTACAGTATCACAAGCCCAGTTGGTAAATGTCACATTTCTTCTCAGTTCAAAGCATATGGATCGATCATGTGAATCTAAGCCATTTTACTAGCAGCGAGTACATGATGCTGGAATCAGTAGAGAATTGTTTTTAATTTGTAACCATTACTGCACTTGTCTGAATTCTAGGTGGCTTGAACAGGACTCGTGAACATTGTAAACCTTATCCAACTCACGGGAGAGCTTTAGAGAGACATGGTAAATAAATTAATGAAGGAAAGGCAGTAGGTTTAAAGTTTGGATGTCAGCAAGGCATTTGATACTGTTTGATAAAATCTTACTTAAAAGGCTGTTCAAAGTAGATTTTATAGGAACACATTTTTAGTTAATTTATTAACAACTGAGCACCTGGGAAACAATAAATGGTAATGCATACATTGAGAGAGGTGTCCAGTTAGGTATCTAAAGCACTGGTGTTTTGTTTTGTTTTGAAATTAAAATGTGGATAACTCAGCAGTGCCAAACTGCTTTGAGTTGAATCTGATCTTGAATTATTTTTTATGAAGCTGTTCACATTAGAGTCACAAGCCAGGGTCACAAACAACGCACTCACTTAAGTCCATGAGGAAAAATAGTGTCTCATTAACATGTTGCAATTAAATCTTGGCACAAAGTAATTTCCTGGTATTACTTCCCTTCATGCCTCACCACTGCTCTGGCTTTTGCTCTGAAGCAAAATGTAGTCATGTTGTAGTATTAGCATGGCACTTCAAAAGTGATGTGCCGGAGCAGGCTTGTGAGGTAGCTCTGGAGCTGTTTTGCCCTAAATACTAGGTAACACCATGTGAGGTTGTAAAGAAATGATCGAGTTACTCATTAGTTCTTTACTTTGGAAAGAACTCTTATCTATATATCTGCAGATAGTGATAAGAGCTAGTTTTTAATGCTGAACTTGACAGCACATTTGAATAATTGCCCTGAAATCTTCCACTAGACACTGGTAAAGTACTTCCTTAATGGAAAATTACCTCATCAATACCATTATGAAAGAATGACAATTGAAGAACCCCTTCAAAGCATGATCCTACTACCATAACACCACATTGTCAAAGACTGGAAAACTTGTTTACGAACAGGTAATGAAGTTTAATATGGAAGATGACAAATTTTCAAAACAGGACATTTCCATTTTATCATGACTTGAGTAACTGAGGGCTGCCATTTGGGATTAGCCAGGTATGGCTTTTTTTAATTTTAAGAAATTAATGAGTATATTGATGGTGAAAATGTCCATCCAACACACTGGATGTCAAAGATAACTGTTAGACAATATGCAAAGGAACAAGGATAGGGGGCATTTTAGCACCCTCTTATCTGCTGGAATTGTCATCTGTAAGTTAATGTGCCCAGGCTCTCCATATGCTCCAGGGGAGAATCTAGCACAGGGGTAGGCAATTATTTTGGCTGGAAGGCCGCTTAATAAGTTTTGGTCAGCTGTTGAGGGCTGCAAGGGTGGCTCCACTGCTTAACAAGTGCCCTGCCCTCTGGCCCCCATCTTGGGACTGGAAGTCCTGCCCCACAACTCCTGACCTTTGCCACTGAAATCCCTCCCTTTAACCCCAGAAGTACGCCTTTTGGGAAGAGGGTACTAAAAAATCAAACAACCACAATAACATTTAAAATTTATTAAACATTTTTTTTGTCCTGATTTGTGTGTTTGTACTGTGTATATAGAGGTGATTGCATAAGTCTTACACTTGTATATTGGGGTAGGTAGGTGTGGATGGGTGGGTATGAGGTTTGTGGGGGGAGCTGTGCATGTGTGTGGATGTTTGTGTATGTGGGGTATGGGGAAGGGTGTGGGGGTATGTGTAGATGTGGGTGGGTGGGCATGGGGGGCTTATGGGGATGTATATGTGTGTGTGTGTGTGGGTGGGTATGAGGTTTGTTGGGGGCTGTGGGGTGTGTGGAGAAGGAGGTTGGCTGTGGCCACGTGTGTGGGTGCATGTGTATGGTGGGATGTGTGCATGTAGCAGTGAGCAGGGCTCCCTCCAGAGGTGTGCAGGTGTGTGTGGGCCATAATTCAAGGATGGTGTTTGGAAAATGGCCTCAGCTGCGTGTCGAGTGGGGCACTGAGTAGTGACCCCAACCCAGACATGCTCGGGGATGCCAAGTGTGAGAGAGGAAAAAAGCGCGACAAGTAGTAGGTGAAGAAAGTTCATAAATTTACTTACAAACCAACAAGATGATTAACGAGTTGAAT
>NW_005841966.1:2182401-2194498 GCF_000455745.1 Alligator sinensis | reverse complement strand
TAGTTGGGCAACACACAGGGCGTTCCGGATTGCGCGTGGTCTAGCTATAAGCTGTGGTAGCCTATGCTAGGAAGCTAGCTAGAGGCCTAGGGGTCTGTCCAGACAAGACAGGTGATCAGGCTGTCTTCCTGAGTTCGGGAGCGTCTGGGAAACCCTACGCTGAGGCGCGCAGTCCCCTTTATAGACTCCCTAGCCAATCAGGGTCCCCCCTTGATGGAACATTCTGGAGGCCTCAGCATGCTGGTTCGGCCAGTCACGCTCTAGGGGCAACTTCTGATTGGTTAGGCTACTAGCGATCACGCACTGTCCACATGATAGTGCAGGTTAAGGTCACATTCCTCCGCCACTGCATCACCGAATACCAGTCACGGGTAGCCATGTCACTTAATGTCTCAAACAACAATCAGGCGGAGTCACATCACCTTCTGACAGTGTGAATGTGGAGGATGTGGGTTGGTATGGTGTTTGTGGGATGTTGATATATAGGGGAGGGTGTGGTTGTGGGATTTGCGGGGGAGGGTTTGAGGGTATGGTATGGCATGCATGGAAGCTCCCCATGCATTGCCCCCTGAGCTGGTCAGGACCTGTTGCCACCCTGAGATACCCTGGAGCCCATGTGCCCTGAAGTGTCTCCCCACCACTGCCAGCGGTGCGCAGCCCCAGCCCTGTCCCTTGCCCACTCCGCACCACCCAACTGTGGTGTGTCCTGCTGCCCCCTGGGCACGCATCAGGGCTAGGGTGGCTCTGCTGTGGGACTGCCTTTCTAGGCAGTCTGGGCAGTGGTATCTCCTTCCAGCTGGCAATACCCCCAGTCCTACAGTACTGGTAGTGACACAGGCTGCACAGCTCCAACCTGGTGCACTGCCCTACTCTGGACTCAACTGCCTGGGCTGAGCAACAGCAGCAGCAATGGCTATGCCAGGCAGAAACTGTTGTTCAGCGCGGGGGGAAAGTGGCTCCGCCCCCTTGCCACCATCGGGCAGTTCTCGCTTCAGCTACCCAGAGCCCATGCTGCACTGGGCTGCCCTGTGTCTCTGTCACTGCCACCTCTGGGCTGTCCAGCGCAGCAGCGGTGACAGTGCAGAGTAGCCGCAGAGCCACCTGGGTGGTGGAGACGCAGGGCAGCCAAGCACAGCGTGGGCTCCAGGCAGCTGCACCAAGAACTGCCCAGCAGTGGCAAGGGGAAGGGGCCATTTTCCCCCCATGCCAAGCAACAGTTTCTGCCTGACATAGCCACTGCTGCTGCTGCTGCTCAGCCCAGATGGGTGACTTAGGAGCAGGTGCAGGGTGCACCGAGTTGGGGTGGTGTGGCATGACTCCTTGCCAGTACTGTGGGGCTGGGGACAGCGGTCATGGCAACCAGAAGTAGTCATCACTGCCTGGGTTGCCTAGAAGGGCAGTCCTGCCGTGGAGCCTCCCCAGCCCTGCTGCGTTCCCCAGTGGTGGCAGGGTGTGCCACGGCCAGGCAATGACTAGGCCAGGTGGGACCAAGGGAGCTGCCATGGGCCAGACAAAGCCCCTCCGCAGGCTGGACCTGGCCCATGGGCAGTATTTTGCCCACCCCTTATCTAGCAGTTAAGAAGCCAGCAAGGCTGAGGAGAGGGGTAGGAGTTTACTTTGTGAATCAAAGCCTACAGGGTGATGGGTACAAAGAATCTGACACTTAGGCACCTACATTCAGCATAGAAGAGCAATTCACAGAACCCCTGCCTAACTCATTTAGGTGCTGGAACTGACTTTTGTGCCTGAAGTCCAACTATAGTGTAGGCCTACAGGTGAGCTGAGCATTTAGGCATCAATATTCCACCAAAACCTATTTGGCATTCACAAGCTAAGCATCATTGCCCCTCACTTGCACCTGATGGGCTCAAGTTGGTAGGTGTGCTTAGAGCACGCCTGACAGATTCACCCCAACAGTATTGTTCGCTTTCATTCACACATTACATAGATATTGGATAAAATGCACAAACGGCATTGGAAACGTGAAGTATAACCCAAAGCTTCACCCTTCCATGGAAGCATACTCACTAGCGGGCTGAAAAATCAGATTCTCTCTGCTTACTCTCTTTTCTATATAGTGGCCACCATGCTTCACCAGAGGAGGTGGAGACTAGAGTATCCCCTTCCCAACCTAGCTATGCTATAGCTTGGTAGTTAGGACTCTCTCTTGGTAGATAAAATATGTTGATTTGAAACTCCTCTGGAGATGCAGCTCTAGAACCCAAGTTTTCTACTTTCCAGGTGAGTGCTTTAACCATTAGGCTATTATGCAAAAGATGACCATTGTAATCATCACTCAAAGGAAAACAAAACCTGATCAGTCTTAAAAGAAGAGAGAGTCGGTTGCATGTACACATGCTATATAGGTAACTTGGCCACCTCCATAACTCTGGTTTTTGGATTCTAGTGTTGTACAGTCTAATTAATCCCCCCCCCCCCCACCAAGTCCTTTATTGAGTCTAGCTCTAGGTCTCCAAACAGCTCCGTGGTAGCAGGATTTAGGTGATTGTAGCAGGACTGCAGGTACCTGAGGACCTTGGCACCTAAATGTTGGCAGTCCCTTTGCAGATTCAGGTCAAGATGCTTATTCACAATGATGTTGATTCTCTTGGCCTAATGGGTTCTTGAAGGTTACACAACAGTTGTTGTAGGAAGGGGGAAAAATAGAAAAAGTAAAGTGAAAGGATATGGGTGAAAACAAGACATACGTAGTTCCACCTCAGGAGGTGATACTTGCAGGCTTCATGGCATCTTGTAGTATCATTTCATGCAGGGATAAACTCTCCATGATGGCTGTGGGGTTGAATGTTTAGAAGTTGCTTTCTGGTATTCCTTCTGAACTGGAACTTGAGGGGCTTCAGGGCACATCAAATATGACCCCATTGTCTACATAAGCTTTTCACTGATTTTTTTTTTAAAGAAACAGGAAGTTTGGAAGAATAAGGAGAAAGGTTATTAACAAGTCAGGGTTAATTTACAGACTCATTATATTAAACTCTCTTTTTCCTTATGTGTCATAATGGCTGCCAGCCTAGTAGCAGCCTGTTGCATATTTCCATAAATGTTATAGAAAACCTGATTTTACAAAAGTTTGGGCTGACTTGGGTTATAAAAATCATACCACATGCACAACAGGGTTTAGCAAGCAGCTCATTGGTTTCAAGTCATAAATTTCAAAATGAACAAATGAGATTAGTCACTCTCTCCACTTTGGCAAATTAGACTGTTTAACAAAATTTCTGCTACTCTGCACCTGGCAAACTGAAATTAATTAGTATCTGCTGAAATTCTTCCAAATAAGGAGTTATTGGTGCTCTTTATAAAAACAAAAGATAAAGGGAGTACTAAAACTAAGGCTGTTTGCTTAGTGTCACTTAAGTGGCCTGCTTTCTCTCATTATCTTTATTGCATGCTATACCTTCTTTGTAAACCTGAAACCCACTACAGTTCTCAAATGCAGCACCTTACCAAGAGCTGCACTTGATCCATTTTTAGGATAGCAGTCTAAAGAGTGACCAAGTGTAGATTCAACTGGAGCTTATCAGCTGACTACCAAATAGATAGCACTAAGCTTAAAACCCAAGCGGCCAGGGAGAAATGCACACAATGTATGTTAAAAAAAGGGAGCTGAAGAACAGCTAGGGCATGATTCTTACAACACACACAGATTTAGACAAGGACAGAAAGATAAGAAAGTCTGTCTGTAACTGATAGGTAGTGGACTTTTACACGTACTATATGATCTGTCCAATGAATCTTTCTTTCTAAAACCATCATGCCTAGCTTTAATTTTTCCCCAACTGGTTTAATTTTAAATTGACACTCTTCCTTCCCCTCCGTTGAGTTTATTCAAGAACTTCTTAAAAAATAAAAGCAAAAACAAACAACATTCACTTTTTTCCTTTAAACTTCCTCCCAAAGATAAAGAATTTGATGATGACTCCCCACCCCACATCCCTTCACCTTGTTCTTGTTGAAAATTTTCACAGGAAAGAAAAAGTCATTTCCCTACCAGCCGTAACAGAGATACAGGGCTTACTATGAAGGCAGATAGTATCTCTCAAGGGCCATTTTCTGGGGAGGGAAAAATCTACTCAGAACAGTCAGAAAAGTTTCGATTGAGGGGGTTTCCCATGCCTTAGCGCTGTCCCACAGGTTTGGTGCAGCAGGGGATGAGCCAATCAAATAATTGGTCTTTCTTAGCAATGCATGGGTCAGAACAGCCATACAGAGGAGAAGTCTGTCTGCAGTTGGGTATTGGATCAGGTGAACCAACTGAAAGTGAATCCAGACAAAGCAGAGGTGATGTTGATGGGCAGACCATGTGACTTAGGGGTTGGGATAGGGATACCTTTCATTGCTGGGGTTTAGCCTCCTCTTGTCACTCAGGTCTGCAGCTTTAGGGTGTTCCTGGATCCTTTGCTGCACCTAGATCTTCAAGTGGCAGCAGTGGCTAGGAACCTCTTTTACCATCTGGTGAGTACCTTTCCTTATCTGAAGACCATACAACTCTTTCTTTCAAATTTGCATCTGGCCACCATCATCCATGCCTTCAGCACCTCAAGGTTAGGCTACTGCAAGGTACTCTGTGTAGGGCTGCCCTTGAAAACCATCCAGAAGCTGTGGCTGGTACACAACACGATGGCATGACTTCTGGCAGGAATGGATCATCAGGAACACGTACCTCTAGTTCTCCAGAGTATGCATTGGCTCCTAATTGCTTTCTGGGTGCAATTCAAAGTGTGAATTTTGACCAATAACACCCAAAATAGCTTGGGCCCAATGCACTAAGGAACCACCTTTTTCCTTATGCTCCATCATTAGCCCTAAGGTTGGCCAAGAGCAACCTCCTGCAAGTACCAGCAAGATGCCAAGCTTGCTCGGTGAAAATGGTGCAAATCAGAGCTGTATTTAAAAACTAGTTTGATCAGTTCCTTTGAAAGGAAAGGCTTAGCACTAACTGTCCTTTGTCCTTTCCATATGATTACAAAGCAATAATGCCATTTTTACTCAATCATCATTGTAAGAGATTATTTGTGTTGTGGCAGAGTCTAGATGGCCTAGTCATGGCCCAGGACCTGACTCTGCTGAGTAAGGAGATTGTCCCAAAGCACTTATGAGTCAAGTAGAAGATAAGGGACAATATGTGGATGTGATAAATAATTTGTGGCAGTGCAAAGCAACAAGGCATTATTACTGATCAGCACATGAAGCACCAGATGCTGCAAATTATAGGTGACCATTTTTAATATTCTTTGTGCCAGTAAAATAGTTGGCAAGGATTTTGACTTTCCCCTAGGCCAGTGGGAGAAACATCCCTGTTAACTGCAGTGGAGCCAGGATTTCAGCCTTAGGAAGTAGCAAAACCTGCTACTCATCACGCTTTCCCATACTTCCTGGCCGTGTAGAAGGCAAAGCTTCCTACCGTCTTTACAAGATGGGGGCCTGTGTCCCTTTCTATTTCCCTTGTAGTAAGCAAGGAACATCTGCTCTTTATTACTGTTGTTTCTTCCTTCTCCCCCTCTTTCTTTACCCAGGCATTTCTGAGCCCTCTCAGCAGCTCACTCCAGTTTGGAGTGAAAGTTACTGGCATCTATATATTGCCTCATGAGCAACAATCCCATATTGCATTTTGACCATGATCTAACAAAACACCGATGAGGTGGCTAAGCCATGCATCATTATTCCAAGTTAAGAGCAGATGAAAGTCAGACAGATTAAATGATCTGCTGAAGGTCAGACAATAAGTCAGCGACACATTAAAGACAGGAATGAAATCATGGGCTCTAACCACTACACTGTTTCCTCAAGGTACAGCTATGCAGTAATTACTCTTCTTCCTTCATTAGGCAGAAGCTACTTTACCTTTGCTTAGACTCACCTTACCTGGAATCCTGCCACATAGGTTAGAGGGCACTCATCAGCCTCAGGACCTCTTAAAATAATAAACTTGGATTACTCATTCACCACTGCAATTATTTATTCTGTTCACCAGTGCTTAGTGATAACTCTTTAACCTGCCTTCTCTGCTTTCCAGCCTTACATAAGGTAGATTCAGAATATTAAACCTCCTGCAACTGTCTCAGAGTAGAAACATGTTTGCTGTTCTAGTGGAATAATGGATCTGCTTCATTTTGTGAGTGGAAATAAGTTAGAGTTAAGTGTTTGCCTCAGCCCATTTTTTTTAAAGGAGCAAAACTTCTCTTCAGTCTCCCGCACTGAAGTTTCCAGGGACAGGACAAATTAAGTCAGGTTCCTTTCCTTACACGATGCCCATATGCTTCTTTGCAGATATAAAATTTAGCATTGTGGCTGGTTTTAATTGTGTTTCTGTATTTTAATCAACAGTGATATAGCCCAATCATAGTTTAAAAGAAAACAAGTTTTATGTGCAAGCTAATTATGAATCATTTAAAAAAATGCTCAGCTCTGGGACAAAATTCCTAATTGTTCCCCTATTTGCACTGTTCCTGGTCAGCAATGTTTTTAAGTACTGCCTAAAACAGTATTACCATTACCACAACTTCTGCTATAGCCAAGTAATAGCAAGCACTCATTTTTCAGCACCTCTGGGAACTCCTTTGCTGTGCTGCCCAAGAAGCCAGACTGTAGTTAAGCTCAGTACACCAGTCTGTATTTTATAACTTGAACAGAAGGAGAAAGTATTCTTGGTGGGGTTAAAAGAGCCAAAATTATACCCAGAGGAAGGGCTGGGAATCTCTGAGCTAGGAGTCATGCAAAAGTCATGTCTAACTAGAAGCCATTTTAGGCATTTATGTTAAATTAACATTGCTTGCTCTGTACTGTAGATAGTTTGGTCAAATGATCCTGTAGTTAAATAATTGATGTTGGTTTGCTTTTTAGATGCTTTTTTATAGGCTCTGGGTGGTTGTTTCTTTCCCTTTAGTCATTTAAGGCATGAATGATTGCTACATGTACCACAGCAGGGGCTATTTTTGTGTCCTTTCCCCCTACCTCCCCCGCCCAACCCCCACTAAAGGCAACACCTGGGGTACCCCCTTAGGACCCCCCTTTAATTAAACTACTGCTGCTGTGAGCACTCCCATTCTCTTCCAGGAATACCTTTGGTCCTGTTGTAAATGTCTGCATTATAAAAAAAAACAAACAACAAAAACAGGCACCAAGTTGAGTCTGCTTGCATGCTCATGGACTAGATTAATCTTACAGGCTATTACACCCCTGAAAGTGCAGAGAAAAAACCCTGAACAACACAGCCCTTGGTGTAATATATTAGATGACCATTTTCCCTCAAAGCACAGGTGACTAATTGTAATAGTTTTTAATATCTAGGGGAGGAGAGGACTGTGACATGCAGGTGAATTCTTAGAACTTCCTGAAAAATTAAGTGACTTTATAGAACGTCTAGTTGGGCACTCAGCATCACTAACTGCTTCTGAAAACTCCAGTTATCTATAGTCCATTTTCTTTTTAAGCTTCTGGAAAACAAAATTACTCTTTGGGGAAGTCTAGCACATGCTTTTTTCATCCATTTCTTTAGAAGACAGTAGATCTTAGCTAACTAGCTTGATCTCTCTTTTACACTCACACATGGAGTACCTTAACACTAAAGTTGAGATGAAGCTGAGATGTATGTAAATCAGAGCTTCCCAGAATAGTATGCTGCTGCATCCTAATTCCTGTTCATAGGTGGGACAGTTGGATTTTTCCTTCAAAGTAATTTGATTCTTGTTTGGGACCATTTCTCTCTGCCTTGTACTTAACAGGAATTGCTTGAGAAGATTATTTCCATCACATTCAAATTTAGAACCCACTCCTCTCACCAAGATGGAAGAACATAGCTCCATTTCATCTCCATAAAAAAATTAAAATGAATAATATTCACAAATGTTAAAACACGCAAGACTGGGGTAAGCCTTGTCCTTAACCTTTTTCTGCTCCAGGCTGCACAAAAGGGTGAATCAAAGTGATGGGTGAATCAAAACAGACAACATTTAGTACTCTTTCAAAATATAGTGTCATGGAGAAAGCTGTTAGCTCTTATTTGATAACCATTTTGTACTTTAATTTCTGGGATCAGGGTCACTGCTAGCCTACAGCCCTCTTCAGCTGTATTATTCTGGTGTGGTCAAGGGCTGTGTTGGGTTAGAGAAGGTACATGAAACTTTAACTTCCTGCGTGCTGCAGAGGCTTTATAGAATTTGCCTCAGAATCAACTTGTGAGGAAGCCACATCAACCCAAAGTGAATCCTTTGGGCACTTTTTCCACCTGGCATGGAAAGAGCGCACTTTGGGTTCAATCCACTTCTGCTCCTGGCTCAGCTATGCAAATCTTCTGTCCCATATTATTCATGTACAATTTTCCCAAAAGTGAACAGCAACATGCTACAAATATAGAGCCAGATCCTTCAATTGGCCAAGGTGTTATCACAATTTATACTGAAGACCTTATCTAGTATACAGTGTAGGAACAATGAAAAGTCTCCCATTGGCTTTGGTTCAGACTCTAGATGCTTTGCGCCTAGTGGGTTGTACTAGAAAGAGCAAGACAGATTTGCAACAAGATCAGTATTTCTGATTACAAAAGGTTATGTGAGGTCTGTGTATTGAAACCTGGGGACCATCTGTGTTCCCGTGACACAGAGGTGCTCAACCTTCTTGCCCCAGAGCCTGGATCCAGTATATGGGATCTGGACCATGAGGGATCCAGACTGTGTGCTAGGTCTGGCTGCAGAGTACTCCACATGCTGGCCCCACCACAGATCAGTGATAAAGCACATATGGCCAGATTACATGGCCCATGAGGCTCCCCAAGGGTCTGGAAGTTTGGGAACAGGGGAGCAGCAATTAATTCTGCCACTGGTTTCCTGCTGCCTATTTCTGGACTCATGGGGAGCTATGGGGGCTGGATGACTGGGCTCTGTGGGCTGGATTCAGCCTGTGCCAGTTGAGCACCACCTCTATGAAAGGTTTGGTTTAAGCCTGCTACTTCACGATGAGCTTGGAGCAGGTTAGCCTCTGGGGGACTATGGTCTAGCAACAGAGACCTGATTGATCCATAGAAGAATGTGTGAATGAAGGCAAGTGTTTAATAGCAACAATATTTAAGCAGACCATTGGGCTTGCTCCCTTGTACTGGCTACTGTAATTTTTGTCCAGTTTGGGTAGCTGGTTCTGTCTGGTTGACAGTGTGCTGTGTGATGTTTGGCCCTTGGATTGGAGGAATAAACCCTGTTCCTAAGTTTGGTTTCCCATCTCTATATGCATCAGTGAGACTTTCAGCAACAATCTGCAGAACAATAAAAGCCTATGGCATGGGCAGTGTGGCAGGGCACTGTTGGTGCCGGCCACTTTAAGGGCCTGGAGCTAGCAGCTGGCAGGCGCCTGATGAGGGCAGCCATTTTAGATTCAGGGCTGCCCATATAAACAGGGCAGTTTTGCTGCTGGGCCAGGTAACAACATTGCTGGGCTGCTGGTATCATCTGGAGGTAAGAGAGGAGCTGTAGGGGATGTTGTAAGGAGGCTCCTGGATCCGGGTGTGACCTAAAACTGCACCCTGCCGGGAGTGGGTGGCCTGGTGGGGCTCTCAGTGGTGCGGGAGCCCCCAGGAAATGCCAGGCTGGTTACCACCCTGGTGAAAGGTGGGTCGGGGAGCTATAACCCCTAGCCCCACAAGCAGGTGGGTTACCCCTTTGTAAGGTCTGGAGGATGGACCCCCAGAGAAAGTGAGTGGGGCCATAGATTCAGGCCTGTCTGGACTTCCCCTGACTGGTCCAAGCTGGGGCCAGGACTGGAAGGGTCGAAGGGCTGGGGGCCCCCCACAAGGGATGCCCAGAGCTGAGGGCCTGGGGTTCTCCCTGGCCTGGAGGTGGGCCAGGGCTAGTGAGCCAAAGGTCCTGGGGGGATCGCACCTGAAGAGGAAGCAGTTCAGGGAGCTATGCTGCCCAGGATGAAGGTGGATGAGGCCGCTGGAATGGAGGGGTCACAGAGGGGTTCAACACTAGGATTCTGGGGCCCAGCGAGGGGCCAGTGATTGTGAGGACATCTGGATGCCACCTGCGAGGCTTGGGCTGCGGTGTAGGGGAGGAACGGAGCCTCAGATAGTGTCCCCCTGGCATCGGGGCAAGAAATGGGCAGCCTCCCGCTTAACTGACATCTATTAGATACCAACAAGGCATGGCGGGTGAGAAGGTGGGCGGTTAGCCCAGAAACAGGTGGGCGGGCCACAGCGAGATTGGCCCTGAGAAGGCCCCCTGTTACAGGCATATAAAAGTGACATCAAAACACCACACTTATTTAAAAGTTTATTTCAACAAAGTAATGTACATTTCACAGAAATGGTTATAAAATGCATAGCATATATTTTAAAATACTGTTTTTTATAGGTCCTATTTTATGCTAATATTGCCTTATGGAAACAGATCAAAGAATTAGAAAAAAACCCTCAATTACTTTAATTTAGGCTCTGTGAAAACAATAGCATAATGTAACAAAAAGGAGTCAGCCATTTCATTCACTCCAAGAGAATGGTTTCTAGTTACTATAGTTTCATTAATTTGACAGTTCTCATCATGAAGAATAGACAGGGGTCAACAACAATAAGTCCCATGATTCAGCAGCTGTTGAGGAACTGCACTGCTAGGACCATATTCAACCCTCTTAAATTGACTTGGAGTCCCAGCACTGAGAAGCATAAGGAAACTATATTACAGGGATAGATCTTAAATCTAAACAATTTTTCTAGGAACAGTGCTTGAATAATACACTTACGCTGCTATCCTAATTTTGAAGAAGTGTTCACTGGGGGCGTGGGAGAGGGGGGAGGGGAAGACTATTTTGTAAAAATCTGAGAGCCTGGATCAAGCCCAGGCAGTAAGAAGTTTGACACATGCCTAGATTTTGGAGAAGTGTGGCATAAGGATGGACAAATAAAAAGATGTAGTATTTACTTTCGACTACTATAAACGAGACTGGGATCTCTGTAAAATAGAATGCATTTTTGCTTATACTGTTTCAGTAATTAAAATGTCAAGGATCAATTTCTGGTCTCAGTCACAGCTGTGTGAATGAAAGATCCACATACTGAGGTAAAATGGAGTTATTCCAGATTTACACTTGCATAACCAAGAACAAAAATTTGCCCCCAAACTATAAAATCACATTGTTATTTATACATCAATAGAGACAATAGGGGGAAAAAGTTAACTTGAGAATACCTGGATATAGTTTATTGCACAAAGATAGTCTACCCTCCACATTCTTGGGATGGAAGAGCTACTGCAGCAGTCTAAATATGGCTTTGGATTAAAGAAAGGACACTAACTCTGGCCTGCAGAGTTCACACCTGTGTTTGGATCTGCTTATCAGAAGCAGGAGAATGAGGTATGAAGTAGCCCCAGAACATCAAGATGTCATTCACCATCTTCAAGTAGTCTTCGCAAGTTGTTTTGTATCTTAAAGAAAAGAAAAGGTAGTGGTGAGACAAAATTAAATCAGGAGGTTCAGCTAATGTCAGTGCTTATTGACACAGCAAGTTAGAAAGCTCTCTTCAATTAACATGAGCATGCCAGTTAATTCAGTCACTATGATGGCCATCTGTGTACATTTAAATGGTAGATATACTTCTAAATGGATTTTTTTTTCATTGACTATCAACTTAACTGGGGATGCTGGAAGAGAGAGGCATGGACTTTGGAACATTTTCTGTTCCACAGCTGCCCCTCTCTCCTACTAATTTTGAGTTAGAGAGAAATAGGTGTACTCCATCCTCTGAAAATTAGGGGGAAAATATCTGTACTCCACAGGTGGAAGGGGACGTATTTCCTACACCCAAGTGTAAGCTGCCTCAAGACAGCAGCCAATACCACAGTGTGGACGTAGAGCTCTACCATTAGTTCCAGGACCTGTGTCACAAAGCAGAACAAGGCAGCTAAAATGAATCATCTTTGACTCAAGGAAGTGTGTGCTGTGTTAATTTTGTGTAGATGACCATGTTTTCTTGATTTATCTCTCACCTTGTCACAGGATGTCATGGTGGATATTTCGCCAGACTCTTAACTGTCTTAACCATTGGTTACACATAGCTAAATTTAGATCCCAGACCCTCGCTGACCCATAA
>NW_005841966.1:2176662-2182391 GCF_000455745.1 Alligator sinensis | reverse complement strand
GAAAGAGTTTCTTTAGAACCACCATCTCATTTCCTCCCCCACATTCTCTTGCTCATGCTTGGTATAATCATATACCTTTCTCCCCTAAAAAAGGGGGTAAGGGGCAGATGAAATTAGGTTTAAGGTTGATATTTTTGTGATGTGCTCAGAGACTACATTTTAATTTTATTTTCCTACTAAAAGAGGTGGAGGAGTTAGCCACAAACTTCAGCCAGGATTTGAGAGATCCATTTGGGATTTTCTCCTCTTCCAGTCATGCACTTATCTGCTGGATGCCCTGGTACATTTAGCAGGTACATACTATAAAACCTAGCAAAATACCACACCTAAAATGCCAAGGTATTCTGCTACTAAGCTGGTGGGAATTCACTGGCTGCAAGCATAGAAGGCAGTAGAGCTAGAAGTACCACAAGGATCTTATTTAAAGAAAAGTGAGACAGAGAGAATCCGATTACAAAACAGATTTTTTTTTTTTGTGGGTGTGGGGGAGTATGTGCACTTTTTTAAATAAGTTTTTTTTCCTCCTTTTTAAAAGCTAATGAGCAGAAAAGAAAGTGAGCATGCTTTAATATACATGAACCACAAATAGCTGATTAGCAACCCTCTAAATTAGCGCTTTGAACTCTTCTCTAAAAAGTGCTAATGGCACAAAGAGAGAGAGATATTGATATTGCAGCAACTTTTTCTCAGTGGACACCTAGACTATAACACTGTATTGACAGCAATTCAAGAATGAGGCCAAGCAAAGTTAAGACCTTGTTAAAGGGTTCGATTGTTAGGCTGAAAATGAACAAAGCACTTAGCTTTAACATGCATGCTGAGGGCCTACTGAAATCCCTGGGATTTAAAACCTAGGCTTGCATGCTTTGTTGAACCTTATGTGAATGGTCCCATTTAAGTGGATAAAGATTGCAGCATGACTGTTTAACACACGTTACTATTTGGTAAAAAAAAATCCTCCTTTCATGCTAGTTGTAACCAGTAACATGCTACTGAAGTCAATAGCATTACTCCAGAAGTATAGAAGTGAGGGTAGAGAATAATGTTACCTACAGATCTTTGTCATATGCTAGCATGATATTTGTCAACTCTCAGCTAGAAGCAACCCAAGAAGTTTGCTTTAGCCAAAAAAAACCTAATCCCCCCCCGCTCCCCCAAAAAAACTGTACTGTGGACTTTGTCAAAATTCTGGATGTCAAGACACTGTCTTGTCATGATGACAAATAACCTCTATGATTTCAGGACATAGGAAATGAAATAGAAAGATTAAAGATACAGTTTACAGGCTGGCGTTGTGGAATAAAGACACTGATTTTCATGATCAGCTCCCAGCAGTTGACATGTAAATTTAACCAAGTGGAAATACACCTTTCTGTCTACCCTTGTTTTCATTGAACTTTCCAGCTGAGGCTGGCAAGTGTATTTAGTTCTGCAATTAGTAAATGGAAGAGAGCAAAGGTCATCTTCAGAGACCAGACAGCTGGCACAACAGCATTCATGTTACTGAGCAGTAACAGGCAGGTTCCAGCCACTTTACTTGCAGATAGCAGAATTTCAACAGCTTCTATTTTAGGGACAAAACATACTGGTGACACAGATCTTAAAGAAGATTAAAGGTCAGAAATAGTTACCTTACTGAACAGGGATGAAGATTTTTGAATTTACTGGGATTTTTGGGAACTTTTGAACTTTTACTGGGAACTTTTAAACTTACTGGAATTTTTGAATAATTTTCAATAAATGTCTCTGCCTTACCTTAGCCTTTCATAAAAGGCTGTACTGACAGGTATGCCTAGCCTTTACTGTTATTGTCCATCTCAGGGGGTCCAAAGTATGTAGTATTTAGGGGATAATATACTGCAGAAGACTGGTAAGCACAAGAGGTTCTCACTGGCTGACTACTTCAGCACTTGCCTAATGACCTTATTATCCACAATAAAGAATTACCTTTTCCAATTTAATGAGGTTAGCTGTTAATTCATCACAGAGGGCATCAGCATTAATTTGCAGATGGGATCCAAGGCCTCCTTGTGCTGGTTGTCTGCTAAACAAAAATAGCAAGTGCGAGTGAAACAGAGACAAACAAGAGGTAAAGTGTACATGGAGAAGAATGAGGGAGTTGAACAGGTACATTGCTAGAGCTAAACTTGCTTACAAGAGTACAACATGGAAATAATTTTTGAATAGACGTCAGTCTACTGGTTTAAGTTTACAGAAATATACGTGGAAAACCCTTAAGCCATTTCCACTAGCCATTTCCATGTCACAGGGTGCAAGTGAAAGGAAAGTGAACCTAATGTACTTCCAACAGTCCCATATTTGTAATTTGCTTGAATCCATGTCATAGGGTGCACCCTATGACATGGATTCAAGCAAGTTACAAACATGGACTGTTGGAAGTACATTAGGTTCACTTTCCTTTAAGCATCTGAATATTGCTGGAAGGGTGAACATTATCTTCCTTCTCAATCAACGAGTCAGAAAGTGGTTCTCATTCAAGTTAAAAACCAGGAAGAACCTTATCCTATATCAAGTACTTGGGGATGCCCCCCCCAATAAATCTAAAGGAATTACCTTCCTTCCCCCTGCCCCACTTTTCCTAAAAGCCCAATTATGTCTTGTCAGATTGATGAGGTTGTCATGAACTGGCCACCCAGAAAAAGAGGGAATTAACAAGTTTAAGGTAACTTGAGCCAAGATTTTTGTACTGGGGTTGGGCCCTTTAAAATACCTTTCAGACAGGCCTACCCAGTTGAGGCACAGGGCTATCTCTCATTTCATTGGTCCTCTTGTTCCTTTGTCTGCTTGTTTTTCAGGTGGTGCATTTCTAGCTGGCTACTTATATCAACGTTGCAGCCACATTTACTGTAGACAGCAATTTTGCATTGCTGTTTACAACTTTTTGTGCCCAATCAGGAAGCGGGCACAAGAGAATGTATGTAGTTAAGTACAGTTCAGTGCTAAAAAGCTAGATTATTTCTCAGATATTGGCTGGGGGGGGGAAAGGACGGTGCTACTACATAGACAAAAGAAGTTAGGGAGCCAATATCAAGGATGCCATTATATTCTTGCCAGTGCAAAATGCATCTCTCTGCACTCTAACTACCTTAGTGAGTCATTTCTAGTGTAGGCAAGGCCTAAATTGGTGCATCAAGGACAGGAAAGTCAGACGGATTCAGCCCTATGACTTGGGATCTGTATTTAGCCAAGGTACATAGGCTATGAAACTGCAACAAAAGCTTGTGGGAGAATTCCATTAATAAGTACAGCATACAGCAGAAGAAGTAACCTGACATTGCTCCCAAATTTCTGGTTGAACAGAACTGGGTAGCAGTCCATAATCAGCATATGGCTGCTCTAAATTAATGTGGAGTAACATACTGACAACTATAGCAGCTCTGAAATCTGGAGGTGCAGAGAAGGAAGAATTCTGCTCCCTCTTTGGTATGCTTTTAAAAAGATTTCTCCAAGAATTTTGACTGGGGATTAGAGTTCATTTGGATAGGGCATAAGCACCCCTTTCTAAAGAGGATGAATAGCAGCTCACACCAAACAAAAAATATTAGAAAACCAGCCTGGAGGTTTTGAAGAGCCTGTTGTGGAGATTAAGGGTATAGGCACAGAAGCAAAATTACTGTGAAATAATGGACAGTGGAAACTTATAGTGCACTATGTACCCTACAACAGCTTCCCACATACATATTTTCCCAGGTGGCAAATGACCTCCAATAAAACCCTGACTCTTGATTCAGTAATTGTCATGTAGTTAAGATTATTCCTTAATTCTTTTCTTTTAAGTTCATTTATACCTAATGTCTGCAAGAAAAAGAATAAGGAGACTGGACTAATGCAGATTCACAAAATAAATTGCACTTTGCTGCTTATCTGATGCGAGGCCTTTTGAAGAACACAGGACCAACAGAAAAGATAATTGTATTAGTTAAAAAATGATGCATTCTTACTCATTAATGTGGGAGTCAAAGGAAGTCATGGAAACAAGTCGTTCCTCCAGGACATTGATTTTGTATCTCATGTAGAGTGTAGAAAAGATTAGTATGCAGACGCTGCAGAGGAAGAAAGAGACGCAATAAGAGAGCTACATTAGTTGGGGTGTGGAATCTGTATAGGATATAGCTGAAAATACTTGTTTTACATTATTACTTGTACACTGTACAAGTGTTAGGTTGAGATTTGCCTTAGAGATTTGGATTCCCGAATATCTCACAATCACAAAATTTTCAAAACCTCAGGTTTAGTGCATAGAGCTTTGCTAAATGATGTTTTGAATACATGTTCAAGGGGTTCCCCTCCCCCCCTTTTAAACTGATTATAATTACTCTAGAGGTTTCCATGGGTCATAGGCCACAAACAGAATTTTTCTGCTTTCTGCTGGCTCTGATAGAGCAGGACAAATGTTACTGTGAAGTGCTATTCACAGTTCCCTACTGGTTTGCAGATAAATAGAATAAACTGCTGCTTTTTGGACTACAAAGGTGACTTCTTTTTTTTTTTATCTCTAGTTTTAGATTGATGCGACTTCAGTGAAAAAAGCTCAGAACTGGGCTCAGAAAGTTATAAAAATCTAACTATGAAGAGAAGTTCCTGCTTTTTGATGGTCTTGGGAACAACTTGTCCACTTACAGGATTGTATAGAAAATAAGAACATGATTCAGAGATACACATTTCTGGAACTTCATTCTGTGGAAGAATCCAAGGGCTCCAGAATGGCCTGTTGCAAGAAGAACAGAAAGCGTTTTCAGAAGCACAGCTGGGCAGTTCTGCACCAGGGGTGGCAGCGGCACACAGGGTCCCAGTAATGGCTACAGGTGGTAGCTGCTATTTTTGCACCCCCCTGAAAGTCAGCACCTGGGCTGGTGTCCTATTAGCCCTTGCTTAGTTACAAGGGCAACACCCATCTGGACTGAGACAGGTAAGTTTACAAACATGTAGCTGAGTATGTGACTTCGGGAAAGGGGTGGGGCATAAATCCTCAACTGCCGAGCATGACTTTATGTAGAACTAGCCAAATCAGCACCAGATTCCTTACCATGTCCAGGAACTTTCCTGGCTTTTTCCTCTGCCATGTGTTTACTGTGCATTTCTGCGTGACTAGACTTCACCTCAGACTTGGAAAATTTCAGATGCGTCTGTGTCTCAACGATATGATAGTCTGTCAAAATCAAGATTGTTATTTATTTAAAACTTAAAAAAACCCCACAGAAGACAATGACTTTTCAGCATCTCACATTAAAAATTCTTGTCCTCAGATTCCTGCTCTACCCACCTCTTGCTAATCCAGTCTAATCCCATTCTGTTAAAAGTTTTATTGCATACCCTAACTATGGTATGAAAGGATGTCCAATGATATATTAAGAAATTAGCTGTCACTTGCAGTTCCTTTCTTCATGGTCTTCTCTCCAGGGATTAAAAAAAAAAGGGAATATGTGATTTTTTTTCCCCTTGTGCACCTTGCACTTTGCAGAACACAATGAACTCCTCTCCATTCAATAATGAGGAATAAAAGATCTACCATCTTGTGCAACTAGGGAGAAGGTATGAGAATTAAAACAAAAAACAAATAAAAACCCCACTCCTTACTGGGTATGAGAGAAGGTTAGGATTAACTAATTTGGCTAGACCATGGAAGTATAGAAGTTTGTATTATGAGTGGTATTAGCACACATGTTGCTGTCCAACACTAAAATGATCACATCTACTTGATAAAATCT